>NW_007578501.1:275514-276859 GCF_000690725.1 Stegastes partitus | reverse complement strand
TATTCTGAGTCAACGTGTCTCTGAGCTGAGAAATCAAAGGTCTATTCACCTTTAGCCTACACTGTGTTGTACCTGCATGCGCCTGTGTGAGCTCTAGAGTCGTGCGATTAAATATGCACACGCATGGATAAGTTTATGTGTCCTCGAAGATTTGGTTTTCTCACCACCAATAAGGCCGAACACAAACCTTTTATCCCTCCCTCCGACGCGCTCGCCGTCTGTATTTTATGTGGCGATACAATCAAATCAAATCTCCGAATCTGGCGCAGCATAAAGGAAATCCAATTACAGTGTACATGTGGAGAAAGCACTGCATTATGGAAATTCCACCTGTGGACAATAAGTCATCGATATGGTGAGATGATGGAGGGATGATGAGAATATATAAAAACTGTTGCCCATTTTTAGGCGGGAGGAAACCGCTTGAGGCTGGAAATTGACTAAGAGAACAGAAACAGGCGCACACAAGAGAGAAAGTCAGAAAAACTGAGGAAAAATAAAAGCGCCTTTGCACAAAACAGAAAACATCAACAGAAATAAATTTAAAGAAATAAAAGTGTTTGAGATGAAACCCAAATTGGAAAAAAGAAAGACAATGGGTGGAGAAGGACAGATAAATAAAAAAAAAAGAGTCGGGTGGGGAGAGAAACGATATGACAGGAAGAAAACCAATCACGCAGGAGAGAAGACGGATGAAAGAAAGGAGAGAGGAGAGAGGAAGAAGGAGAAGCTTCTCGCTGTGAACAGAAATAATGAGGGACACGTAATGGGTGGAAGAGAGGGAGAGTAAGCAGGAACGAGTCGGAGGCTTATTGAAAGAGTGTAAGAAAGATGAATGGTGGTGGATTGAATCGATGGAGAGACAAAAGTAGACGTCTCAACTCCGCATTGATTCCACAAATTATGAATAAGGTCCATTTCTGCGAGAACTAGCACACGTCTAACGGTACCTATTATTAATCCCACTTTAACTTTCATGCTCACACAGAAACACACAGTCATTGATATGTACATTACTAACCCTGTGAATGCCGTCCAGTGTAGTCATTAAATACCAAAACACTGTAATGGGATGTTGAGAATTTTTGGTTCTGCATCATCTGAATTCCATTCATTTCAATACGACGTTGCTAAATATGAATATTTTTTGGTCATGTGGTTGCCAGGCGAAACTCACTATTCTGCTATTTGTGATGCATAATTAGTGTGTCTGCAGTGCAGCAGGCACACAGGATGCTGCTAACAGTGTCTGCAGTACGCATGCTGTTGAAACCATGTAGCTCTGCCTAGCAACTCCACTCACCAATCAATCCTAAAACATCTGAGCTCTGTTCAGACTGTCCAC
>NW_007578501.1:245110-271886 GCF_000690725.1 Stegastes partitus | reverse complement strand
AGACCAACATCAGCCGTAGAGCGACACCCCTGTGAATGTGTGAATGTACTCTGACTGCGGCGCGTGTCCTCGGTGTGAGAGCGGCGACATATCAACTTGTAAATTTTCACAAGTTCCCGCTTTAGTTGGCATGACCTTGAAAAACAAACGGTTCACCTGTTGCCCTGGCAACACACCTCCACCTCATCCTGTAGGGAGACCTATTATGTCCTGCTATTCAAACCAAGACGCTGCACTGCAGAACACATTGTGTCATTATTTAAAAGTTAGCACCACATTCAGCCTTGAAAACATATTTTTGTTCTCCAACAAACATCCACGCTACATGGCACGCGGTTCATGCATAAACATATTTGCTGTTTCGTGAGCACGCAGTAAATCCGGGTGATGCTAATTTCTCCTTTGCCTCTGATGCATTCATTTTGCATAGCTCAGAGCGAGCTCCTGAATGACAAGGAAAGTGCTGGAAAAGCCAGAGGGAAGAGGCAGGTTAAAGTAATGCAATGTTTCGCTTTGATTTAGAGAAATAACATCCAAACCTCGGAGTCTGAGGATCCTTATTTGGGGGGAGTCAGATTGGGCTGTCTGAGCACGGGGAGAATGGCTAAAACTTCTACTTGAGAGAATTTTTTTTTTTACATGTGTGAGTGTGTTTGTGTGTTCTCAAGTGCAAGCAAATGTTGTCCCGGGCTTATTTTAACTCCTGCGGTTTTCTCCCAGCAGCAGCAGCAGCAGCAGCAAGGCATCATAATGACACAGGCTGCACTGAAGTGTCCTCTAGCAACACACTGCTTCCCTGCGAACGCCAGAGGCACCGCTCAGTAGCTTCCCAACTGAGTCGGAGGCTTTCCCCCTCTGGGTATCAACAATGGAATATCAGAAGTCTCACATTTTTCCTCAAAAAATTTTTTGCAAGAGCAGCTCCCAGGTCACGACCTTTCTGCTTCAATAATATAATAGGACGTCTAATAACGAATGAAAGATTTCATGCAGGGGAGCCGGTGTGAATTTAAATTTAGCAGAAATGAACCTGCAGACAGAGACACATTTACAGAAGGAGAATAAGGGTGAAATAAGAACGAATCGGTAATATTGGCACAGGAAAGGAGATGAAAGAATTGATTTGCGTTCCCGCTAAATATATTCAATGTCAGTCACATCCATGGGTGGAAAGAAGAAGAAGAAGAAGGTGAGGAGACAGCAGAAACGCCTCAGCCTCCGAGCCAGCTTAACAACCGCAGAAAGGCAGAGAAAGGCAGAGAAAGACAAAACGACGGAGGGAAAATTAATGACGGAGGAAGTAAAATAAGAGTAAGCAGGTCTGCGGGAAAGCATCAAACCCGGTTTGTGTGACAGACAGCGGCGGAGGCACACGGGTCGACTTAAAAGCGAAAGAAGATAACGAAATGAGGGTGAATAGGGGAGAATATGTGTGAATATCACTCCAAAGTTTTTTTTTTGGTTTGGCAGGGAAAAGGGAGAAGACTATGGGTGGGAGAGGGGGGGAAGAAGAGATAGAGAGGCAGAAAGGAAGAACTACAGAATGTGTGAGAATATCCATTAGCATAGTCTTTAAAAACCTCCCCGGCTGACAGAGATAGAAACAGGCAGATAGAAGTTGAGGGGCAGACAAAGGCAGAAAGAGAGTGTACGAGAAGACCGCTCAGTGTTACTGGAGAAAGAGATACGACGAGACAAAAGGGAAGAGAGAGAAAGAGGAACGGACGGACAAGAAGAAGAAACAAGCAGAAGGGCTGTTAGGAAGCCTTAAGCTTTGCCTGGTTCACTTTGGAAACACTAACGATGAATAGCAAGTCTTCATACCAGAGACTAAATGTTTATGACGGGGGGAGATGCACACACAAAAAAAAAACTACACTGCAGCATGCATTAATAAAACATGGGTCTGTGTGTGTGTGTGTGAGAGAGAGTTTTTGCCAACAGGCTCCCATCTGTGTGCTATGCATCGATAGCGCTAATAGGGCTACAGACAGACAGTGAAGGAAAAACAGAAAGAGAATATAAAATGACAGAAGGAAAAAAAAAAAAAAAAAGTCATAATGAAGCCCAAATTCATCCCGCAAAAGAAACATTGTCATTCCCACAGTAAGTCTCCAGCGGAGGAGGTAATTGAATCTGAGCAGCTGGTTAACTCCAGCCCTCATTGCTTATTTGGAACTCTTTTCGCCTCCTTTCTGAATTTTCCATCACCAAAAAAAAAAAAAAGTCTGTAGTCTTTTATTTCACCACTTGCTGTAAAACTATCCTCATGGCCAAAAACCCTCCTCTCCTTCCACAACAGCTGTTTCTCCTTCCTCCTCCTCCTCCTCCTCCTCTGTTCAAAGCTTATCCATCCCCCTTCCACTCGCTCTTCACCTCTTAGCTTCGCTTCATCCCGCTGCTCTCGATCTCAAAAACTACCCCCCTTTATTTCTTCTCCTCTCCTCTGTACATTTTCTAAAGCACTTTTTCCTCCAACCTTTTCCTTTCAATCCTTTCCCTCTAAAACCTCTCTATTATCACTTGTCTGAGCAGAGGGGGAGAAAAACAGAGGAGATAGTTTGTTGGGGAGAAACAGAGCAGATAATAGACCCAGAAAGTAAAAAAAAAAAAACGTTTGAAGTGGATTCAGATCTCAGCGGTCCTTACTGTGAATAAGATTCTTGGCTAAGAGAAAAGTTAAAGGTGATTTATTAAGATATTTTACACCTTACATGAGCTCACACTGAGCACGAGACGGTTGGGTGTGTGTGGGGGGGAAACCTGCAGCAATTACAGAAAACTAATTTACCGAGCCAATATTTGTGTCATGAACTGCAGTCGGAGAGAAAATGGGAACGGGAGAGGAGTGAGGAGAAAAAAGCGATAAAAACAGAGGCAGAGGGCCGTATTAAGTTGATCAAAAGAGACAAAACGGGCCGAACGGAGGGGGGCAGAAATACAATTTGGAGAGAATGAAAGCGAGGGAGAGGAGGAAATAAACAAAACAAGGAGTTGCATTACCAAAGCTGGCAGAAGAAAAGTCAGCCAGAGACAAGTACACGTAATGATATTATGGCGTCCCATGCAGTGACTCATGAGATAACAACATTTCAGACGGGCGCATATTTCTTAGTTTGTGCCATTGTTTGGGCAGAAACAGAAATATTTCCTCAGTTTGTCATCTTTCTGCATATTGAGTAGCCTGCGTTGTTCTTCCTTACCTCCGTTCACCCGTCCATGTGAGTGTTTTACGCAAGAAAAGAGCAGCAGAATAAAAAAGAAGTTGCACATACACGTGTCTGTCTGCCAGCTGATTAGGCGCTCCTTGTATTTCCGTGTCTGTACGGCTGACACACTCGCATTGTATCCGGTTGGATTTAATCTCCGTCAACAACACGTCCCTGACAAAAATATATATTTGGTGTCAGAAATAGAGAGAAAAAAAAAAAAAAGAAAAACTATGTGAGATTTAGTGGCGTCTTGGGATATGCAACAACAAATTATTATTCCTGTTTCTCATTTCCTCAAACTCGTCTCAGTCCCAATCCCGGGTTGTTTTCGTGTCTGCGCCGACACATGCCTGCCTGTCTTCTGTATTCAATTTGGCTTTCTGACTGATTGCTTTTATATCTTGCCTATTCTTACTCTGTTTACTTATCTAAAATTATATTCACACGGAGAGCACCTCGCCTGAAATTAACCCGTTGCGGCGGCGAGAGGTGTTATGTGACGAGATAATGACAAGAATAATAGAAAGCACTCGATGGAGGAATATGGACTATATATGTATATACACACTGTGGCTCAGTCTGTACATTAGCAGTGTATGTCCTCACTTCTTGTGATGATACTCCGGATGTTCGGCTGTCCTGTCTGTCCGTCTGTCACTGTTCAACAAACGGCGAAGTCTTCAGCTTCAGCTAAGTGCTTCTTGTGGGGTAAAAAAGTCGCCACCTGCACAAATCATGTCAGTAATCTCCGACTTACGACCTCCTGCGTTACTACCTCATGTCAATAATCTGCTTACTGCCTGCGGCCCACTTAAAAAGCCAGCAGGTAGTGAGGAGGAGATCCTGTGTGAATCTGCCGAGTTGTATTTGTGTGACAGATACGATGCACGGATACTGGGTTAGTAAAATATTCACATGTTCCAGATTTGATAACGTCTATTATTGTGAATGCTAATGTTGCTTTCATGGCAAGCATTTGATAAGAAGATGTAAATGAAGATAGCAAGTTGGCTTAGCTTAGCATAAGTGCTGGGTAATGGGGAAACAACAAGCACAACAGATGTTAATAAACTACCTATAAACTACTAATTGTTGATTTTATTTGTCTGTTGGTAAACAGATTAAACATGGAGGTGATTTAGCCTTAGAAGCCTCACAAACTCTGGAGGCTATGCTAGTTGTTTCCATGGACTCAACACTAGAAATCCATACAATCAAGAAAAAGTGCTGTTTTTGTTTTTAGAACTTCTTGATTGTACCGATCCAAAGCAATGCAGAGCTGGTTTCTGCTGGAGTACGGCACCACTTGGACAAACCACGTGCAGCAATATTAGAACAGATCATCCCAATCGGACAGCGGTTGAATCATAGCAAATGTGTATATTAACTAATGCAAACTATAGTTATTTTAAAGTTGTAGTAGTTTGTGAGAGTTTTTTTTTTTTTTTAATTGCCGAATCATCCGTTTCCGGCACCATACTCAACACAAAGACATTAAAACAGAAATCATCTTCTCCAGACATTGATTTTTTTTCTCTTTACATGTCTCTTGCCCATACCTTAAAGGCTGCATTGCATTTAAATTAAAAGACATTTTCAGAGCTTTCATGTGTGCAACCCTGGATGGTTGAAAAGATGGATAAGAAGATCGATAGATATAACAATAAAATATATCAGATGGAAAAAACATATTGTGCGGCTTCTAACTGAAGCTAACAACCATTTTGTTCCTGTTTTCTAGTAACACGCTCTACGTTTGCACTATGTGATTTTCTCAACATAACATTTTAAATTAAAAATTACTTTTTAGCAAGTTTGTAAAGTCCCAGGACATCAGATGTATCATCCACAATTCAAGCACCATTTACAAAAAAAATCCTCTTCAGGCTGACAATAACTAAAAAAGAACACTTCAGGTAGATGGAAAACAGGTTATTTTCAAATGTAATCCAATTGTAGTGGGAATGACTTGTGTTTATCGCGTGGCAGACCTCACAATCCTCCTCCTCTCCTCTCATTTCTCTTATATTAAGCTTGAATATGAAACCAAGACACTGTTTCATCCACTCCATTCCATGATCTGAGTTCCTAAACCTTTATTATTATCACTTGTTTTTCTATTTTTCCATCACTTATCTTTCACTCAAGACGGATGCGCTCGCTTAACGTTGGTAGAGTCTCCGTCTCTGTCGCCTCTCCCTTCTGGTGTTGTGTTCTATATAACATGATATTCATCCCTCTTGTTGTTTTCCTGCAGCTTGTTGTTCCGTCGAGGTCATCAAGTCGAAGCAAACTTTGATATATCTCAGTCAGCACATCTCTGTCTTGACTTCCTATTGAAGGTCACTTTACTCAGCTCTTGAAGCGTTACATGTCGCCTTTGTGTTTTCACTCTTACCGGGCTCTCTCCATTTTTCTTTCCAGATAGGCTGCAGATGACTCTTTCTTCTCTCCCCTGTCCAAAGCTGTTATTGACCAAGCAAAGTTCATCTTTCTTTTATCTCTGAACCCCAGCGCACCCTTTTCTCATTGCTCTCTCGCCTCCCCTGCCAACAAGCTTTCACGTCCTCCGAGCCAGCTGTCCATCTTGTTTTTTTTTTTTCCCCTTCCACTTGTATCCCTCCCTCGTCTCATCCATATGTTCTCTCCTCCAAGGTCATCATAGCCAGGTAGACGCTCTCCTCCCTCCAACCTTCTAACTCTCCTCTGCTGCCTCCAAGATCATTAAAGTCAAGTTCATCACCATCATCATCTCAAAGCCAGTTTCTCCACCACTACTATCCTCCGCTCTGAGGTCATTCTGAACAGGTGATCTTCTTCACCTCCAGCTGCTTTTGGTCTCCTCCTCCTCCCATCTCCACAATCCCTCCCTGTTTCGTTCCCCTCTCTCCCCTCCTCTAGGGTTGTTCAGTCAGGTACGGAGTTGAACATGTCAAAGTCAAGCCCCTCTAATTACTGTAAGTCTGCTCCTATGGGAATGTCCATCTTGTCTCTCTGCAGGAGATACAACCCGGCAGCGATAACACAACCAGTTTCCTCGCATGACGAAACACGTGCACCGTGTACGTAAAAGCCAGAAATAGGCACTAGTTTTGTTTCCTTTCTCGCGCTAGAGGTGGGGAACTTTGGCAGCCTCGCGAATGAATTCAATTTAATTGCGGCTCTTGGTCACGATTCCATTCAGAAGAAATTCAAAACATGTCTTAACTAAAAAAATGAAACACATTGTGCTCAATTTTGGCTCCACTTCATTGTTGTGCCTTTTGTCCACTAACCTGCAAATTAAACAATTGAGTTAATTGGTTCTGACGAGGGCCAGAAAAAAGAAAAAGTGGATGAGAGCTGCAGCTTTTTTCAGGTTATTTTTTTATGGGTTGTGGGTTAAAGTTGAAAATAAGTCAACTGGAGGCATTTAATCGTCTTCTTCCTGAATAAATATAATGAAGAGAATGTGGAATTTACTCAAAGGCATCAACGTTAACGCCACCAGAAAAGGTCTGAAAAGTTTTTTTCAAAGTTCTGCAGTGGATGTTTCTCAGTTGGTTGCTGGTGATTGAGTCCAGTGTGCTGCCAAAGTACTGCAGCACAAAATGTGCCCATTGCCTATTGGAAAGATGATACATGACTCGGGTATATGCACACCAAAACTGCTGAGTCAGATGACAGCCAGTGTGATCACGAGCAGAATAACGGGCCAAAAGTAATCCAATTTTCGTAATCCATCCCTCTTCACACATGGCGTTAACATATATCCTTGGCTGATGGACGCTCCAAGCATGTCGCTTCACCGCTTCCATTAGAATGCGTCTCCAGATGCGTCTTGAGTGGCCACTTGTGATCGAATCTCACTTTCCTGCTCTATATGCAAATGGGCTGCTAAGACTAAAAGAAATCGATTTCAATGCTGAAATTGTGATAACACGACCGTTTAATATATGTGAGATAAAACTCTGACATGTTTCAGGAAAAGCTTTCATACACATTTTAGTACTTTGGAATTCCAGCATTCATAAAAGCCTCGGTCGGTGTACATGATTTTCTTTATATGCATAACGGTGTGTGATTGCCTGGATAAGGCAATAAATTCAACAACAAATAAAAGCCGGACCGTGTCATTGCTGCTCCAGGGTCAGATTCCTTATTGTTTTAGCTGCTCTGCAACGCACCAGCCTGTGTGGCGTTGGTGTGTCTGTGCAGTGATTCAAGCAGAAGTCTTAAAATATCTGCTGTTTTTGGGAATATATCATCTCAATTACAAAGAATGGAGAAGTAGTTAATATTTAATGTAGAATTTTCCACTAATGTCAAGCAAAAAAAACTGCACATATTCAAAGCTGAATGGGTTCTTCTGCACGGAGGATCTGTCTTGCTGTCACGGAGCATTAAACCTTTCCAACAAGGAGGAAACCCTATCAAAATAAAAGCTTTTTGAACTTTCTAGGAGCCAAGATCTTTATCAATATCAACCATAAAACATAGAGGGAGTCCACCTCAAGCATCCAAGAGTTGAACTCTCTAATTAGCTCTGTGTTTACTTCTTCCTGATCTCGTTTGTCTGCACCTCTCTTTCCTTTTCTGTCGCTTTTACCTGCTTGGTTTGAATTTAAGTTGGCTCGGTGCAGCTCCAACAGGAGAACAATGGCTGCCCTGACAACTCCAAACGATCCCCTCCCTTTGCCTCCTTCTCTCACGCAGCTGCTCAAAAGGTGAATCAGTATGGATGCGAGCAGGGCAGAGAAAGCAGGAATCCATGCTCCAGCAACTTTAACTTATCGTTTCCCTTCTCCCTTGTGCCACGGAGCTCCCCTCGATCTTCGCCCCCCATTCTCCTCTCCTGTGTTATCAGAGTCATGTCGACCCTAAACAGATCAATAGGAAAACTACTTTTAATTGGAAAACACAAATATACCCGGGCGCACCTCAACACACACCGAACGGTCGGCTTAAAAGCTTTACGTCTTGTAGGATTGCGTCCGTTGAGAACAAAACCTGATAAGAGTAACTACGCGTATCACCCGTGGAGCCCCATGGCTCTTCTTCTGCCTCTTGAACAAACACACTTTTTTTTTTTCTTTACATTTAATGACAAAGAAACAGAGAAAGTATCCAGGTTAAGGCTTCTGCAAATAGGCCTTAGCCGGTATTACATCTGAGCCCTGATGCCTGCCATTAGAAAATTACATATAATAACGATCCAGCTGTTTAATGACACAGCTTAAGGTGCCACCAGCTTATGAAACAGCTTGACAGCTTTGACATCAACCTCATATTCCCATTTCATTCCAGCTCTATCTAATCTACTTTTTTTTACTCTCTCTCGAAATACTGCCAGGGTCACTCACAGCTCATTCAGCGTGGGACAACTTTCGGAATACAAGTGATTCATTTGGGGATAAAGTTTGTGACCTTGTGGTTATGAGATGATTTCTCAAGCCTTCCGGGCCCCGGCAATAACCGAGGAAACACCCCTGAGCATAAACCTGCTGTTGCCGTATGAAAAGAGCAATCAGTGGCTCGCCTGCGAATTGGTTTTTGACACTTCTAGCAATGACAGACACGAGATAACGCCGGGAAACAACAACAACAACAGAAAAAAACGGCGACACACATTTCGTTGCCTCTCGGAGATATTCATGAAATTTTAATCTCACCTCTAAATCAGACAAGCATTCCTGTAATCCTCACAATACGACCCCCTTTTTTTTTGCTTTCCGTCTCTCTTTAGCTCATCAGTTATTATGTATTCTGCACAATGCCGGACACGGGAACACAGGAAATGAAAAGGCTGACAGAAAAGCAGGTATGAGCGCATCGGGGGGGAGGAGGGGAGAGGGATTAATAAGAGAATATTCAAATGAGGTGCCTGATACTACTTGGAAATGAGCAAATGTTTTTCACCCACTTAAAATTTGTCAACAGTTGAGGAAGTCGTGCGGAAAGAGAGGGAGGGGAAATGAATGGCGGAGCGCTACAAAGAGGCTAAATCACCATTTTGCAGGAAGCAGATGTAATGTGTTTGGAGGGGAAAAGCTTCGTTTTAAAGGTGAAATGCAGCATGATGTGTTTTATGATAAGGATTAGACAAATTAAGCGTCGGCCTAAACACAACAAGAACACTGTGGAATGTCTTAAGAATCTGACACACTCTAATTAGTCCATTTTAAACATTTATGCTAAGGGAACAACCGAGGATTGTAAACCTGATTACTGACTTCAACATCCTGTCTTAGAATCCATTCATTACTTCTAACCCTTTACACTGGCGCCATATCAAATCCAGAACAGCATTTAATCCTGCTTCTCACACGCAACGCCCTTAATGATCAAACTCCATTGTATTTTAAAAAATAGGGATAAATCGATTAGCGAGCTATTGTGGCTGATATTTGGCATTTGTCCCATTATCGGTATCAGTATTTTTATTGGCTGATTATCGATAAATTAAATGCTCTACTTCAGGTCTGCTGCGACCTCCTCTCTCTGTCTCTAGTCTCTCAAGCAGAAACTTCAAAAAACTGAACAAGAAACAAAAATTGTTGTCACAAACCAGGAAATTGGCTACTCTTACGCTAACAGCTAGCGGCTAAGTTAGAAGACAGCAACAAATCACCCTTATACGGTATCTAGAAACAGAAAGTAAAGGAGGAAGAGAGTCGGGATCCATGCTAAGCTAAAGGCTAACCCCTCCAGACCAGCAGGACCGTCCTCCTGCTCTCCAGTGTCCAAGAGTGGAGAGACTGCCATGTGTTTGCTTTAACAGAAACATGTCTCCATGACAACATCCCAGATGGACATACAGCAGAAGGAGACGGCATCTCCGGGCGGACAGACAGACATTTAGCTTTCAACTTCTCCAGAGCTGCTGCAGGAGCAGGACACTGAACACTGTCAGGGAATCCTCACACCCTCTCCATCAACTGTTTGAACTGCTGCCATCAGGCAAACGTTTCTGGAGCACTGAGGAAAGAACCTCCAGAAGCTTCATTCCACAAGTTGTCAGAATGCTGAACTGCTGATCCAGATATGCAAACACTTCTTTATTTAATTGCTTTTAGTTATTAGATCCTGAAGAAATGTTCTCTCATCTTGTTTGTTCTACTGTGTACAGCAAAATGACAACAAACTGGATTTGATTTGAAAACAAGAATTAATGATGTTATAAGATATGGAACTTTGTGGGCAATAGAAGTGAAAGAACATTCAAAGATTAAGAAAACAGATGAACAGCAGACGTAATTGCAAGACACAATCTGATCAATCTCAGAAGATCCCACAGATCAGAACGTCTTACTTGAATCACCACTATTTCTATTTTACATATTCAGTTGTGTTCAACCTTATTAATGAAGAAGGCTAGTTATGAATGACAGGTTCTCTGCAATCAAATGCTGTTAAAACATTACACTTAATGTATATTTTTCCAAATATCAGTCATCTTCCTCTCTTGATTACCAATAATCAGCATCAGTATCAACCCTAAAGAACAAAATAAACATGATCGGTCGATCCCTATTAAAGACCAGAGGACCATCGTATGCCAACATCTTATGATGTCTTAGATCTTGTGGTTTAAAGCATTATTATTTGTACAAAAGACATTTCGAGTTCTCTCTACCTTTAGTTATGGTTTACTGTCTCCGTCGAGGTGCAGTTAAAAATAAAAGAACAGAAAGTAAAAATGTGACAGAAGCAAAAACCTACCAGAAACTGTTTGTGGTTCAAAGGGTTAAAAATGTAAAAAATAAAAAAAGATAGCAAAGATTATAAGAAAGCCTCCTGATAAAAGTGAAGTGATTGTAAAGAAGATAATAAGTTTGTGTGAGATTCTCAGGCAGGTCGTTCTATAATGGTAAAAGAATAAAAGAAGGTCCATGATCTATGATTGGAGTTCTGCACTAAGCTCTACATTAAACGGTGCCGATCTTTATCTATATAAGGCTCTCTTTCTCCTCATTTCATCATAAATATACTCATATCTGATTGTAAAGGGATTTAATAATTCACCATCTTTCTTTCACATTATGCTTCCAAACAGAGGACGCGGCTGAGAGAAATTCTAATTTGGAGTCCTGCCGTTAGTTGAATTACGACGGTTTAATTTCTTTCATTTTCTTTAAAATTGTCTGGAAGGACTGAAGCGATCTTCAAGATACCGGAAAGAAGTGAAAACGTGAAGCGCGACGTGAAGGTTTAAAAGGTCAGGTGAATGGTAGGAAGCAGGCAGAGTGAGGCAACATGTCAAGATGGGCTGTGGTTGAATGAATTTAAATGCTTCACTGTGACGATCCGTGCATTAGTAGGTGTGTGTAATTTATTCCCTCTAACAAAGAATTCCATGTGTGGAGAGAAACCGCTGTGAACAAAGTGGTTTCTACACAGTAAAAATGTATTAAATAAAATTAATTAAAGCACACTTTTAATTAGGGAGAAAAAAAAAGTGTGAAACTGTGAAATGAATGGCAAATTTCTGTAAAATAATTATACATTAGCTAATTTAAATACAGCTAAACAGTGTAAAAGAATCAATTAGTCTTTGTAAAAATAGACATTTTTGATAGGGCGACTATGTACAGTTTTTGCCATTTTGTTTTGAGGAGGGAGTTTTCTTTTTTTGGTTTGTATTTGACATGAAACAACATGAATTATTTATTTTTTTTCCAGTGATTTTTTTTTTTTTATAAGATATTATCTGTATTTGTCAGTTTTTAAAAAATCTATAGCATTTTTTAATCCTTAACATATTTTTTTTCTTTCAAATGATGACAAATATCTGTAAAATATTAATATTTTTTGGCTGATTTAAATCTAGCTTATTTATTTTACTGTCAAACATGATAAAAGATCAAATAACCATAAAAAAAAACCAAAACAGATGATAGATGTCAACATTACTTACAGTTTAGGCCTAATTTCACATAAACGTTAACATGAAAATTAATATTTTTTGTGTGATTTAACTAGAATCTGTTAAAAAAAANAGGCTATTGCAGTGGAGCGATCAGTCAGCTACAAAGTGTGGCTTATTTATCCAAAATTAGCAACTACAAAGTGGAGCAGACGTTCAAGGATTTGTTTAGGTGACAAAGATAATCAGCCATTGTTACAGCTAAAGTAGTGTCTGATGCGTCACCAGCTGTCTGGCCTTGTAGGTTTTCTATGCATCAACCATAAGTAAGTATTCACTTTACAGCAGCTGCCTGGTCCTTGCAACCATCAAGAACCCCGTAACAGCAACCTGTGGCATTCTAGAAACTATTCCAAACGTCTTAAAAGCTACACAGCAATGTTCTAGCAACAACGCCAGGAAAGCAACCTGCTCATCAACACCGAGGCAGCCACAGATCAACAACATAAACAATTGCTCTCGCACATTCGATCATTCTCGTGTAACCTCTGCCATCCAATATCACAGCTCCTCCTCCCTAATTTTCCGCCTCCCTCTTGTCTTCCAGATCTGCCTGTTTCCCTCCCCTACTTCTTTCCCTCTGTGCAAAATGAGCACACGGTAAACACAAATTGTTTTTCCTGTTTACCTCATCCCTCTGAATTAGTCAGAGCAAAGAATTCATATCAGACTGATAAATGTTACAAACAAATCTGCTTCCATTTTTACATCCTAAAGCTCTCTTCTGCTCTCCAGCATGTCCTTAATCAGCCCCTATCTGAACCCTTTGCATCTACCTCCTCTGTTTCCTTCCCCTCATTCGATCCTTACAGCCGCCTTTCCGAACTTTTTACTTGGTCCCACCTTTTGCTCCTTCCTCATCTTTTACTTCCCCCCGCTGTTTACTTACTTAATTTCTCCTTTGTTTTATCAGCCCATCTCGATCTGCCGCTTCGGTCTGTTTTTCCGACCTTGTTCCTCTCAGTTTATCTTAAGCACTTATCAAACTGTGACTTAGAGAATAAAATTAAAAAATAAGTAGGAAAAGAAAATACATAAATAGAGCCAAATATAAAAGGGAAGCAATTATAACTAATTTACTGTATTCAGAGATTATACAGTGCAGAGTTCACTGAAAGTCCAGCCAATAAATAAGTGATGAGCTTTCTCCCATTGGCTGACTTTCTTGTAATTTTCCCTTCGCATCAATCCCACGTCTTGACAGCTACTTAGCAATGCAGCAAGTGTTGTTCTCAGTGCAGCCCGTTGGCTCTGAAAGCAGCGGTTACCTTGTGGTTGAGGCGGCTGTGGCTCAGGTGGATAATCGTAGATTGGTGGGTCAATCCTTGGGCGAGACATTAAAGCCCCAAATCGAGCAGGTGAGCAGCTTCCGTGGCGGCTTTACCGCCATCGGTGTGAGTGAGAGGCAAATATTATAAAGCACTTTGTAAGCCGCCAAGGTTAAGAAAAAAACAAAAAAAAGTGCTATCTAAGTGCAGTCCATTTAGTGTTTATCACTTGAGTAGGAAATGATTGTTCAATGTCATGGTGTTTGTGCAATTTTTTTGGATATTTTCTGGGTAACTTGGATAAAGACACTTTAAAAAGAAGCAGAAATTGCTGTAAACACACGTACAAAAGGCATGACAGGAGCCGGCATTAAGGAGCCAATATGTTGGAAAAACAGGGAGCTGATGGCGCCTCATCAGTTCTGATTTATGTTTTTGGTTTAAGAGAAGCATCGACAGGCGGACTGGACTAATACATTTTTGTGCTGGGTTTGTTTATTCGAGGCGATATCTCCAGAAAAAACGTCAGCAGCTGAAATCAAGCCCGGGTGATAAAATGATAGTTTACCGTAGCGGTGGCAGACACTTGGTCAACACAGTAAGAAAACAGTTTGATAGAGTGGTAGTTTGGTGGTTTTACCTCAGATGTAAAAAACGTAGCAAAATGTGGTTTCATAAACAAACTCCAGGCAATCTCTGGCTCGATGATGGAGCCACTTTGGTTTACTGAGGCGTTCTCGTCTGCACTCACTTGGGCCTCTCCTGCAGACCCTCCCTGATGGAGGCTGCAGCCAGCGGGGACCAGCATTTGATCGACTATTATGGGTTATCAGGGCTGATGCCAATTATTGGTAATCAGGAAAGGCTGCAGCACTGTTGCCTCACAGCAAGAAGGTCGCTAGTTGAGGACACCCAGGATCTTTCTGTGTGGAGTTTGCATGTTCTCCCCGTGCAGCGTGGGTTCTCTCTGGGTTCTCCGGCTTCCTCCCACAGTCCATAAACATGTTGAGGTGAATTGGTGATTCTAAATTGTCCGTAGGTGTGAATGTGAGTGTGCTTGGTTGTCTGTCTCTAAGTGTAGCCCTGTGATAGACCTGCCTTCACCCTAGCTGGGACAGACTCCAGCCCCCCGTGACCCTAGTAAGGATTAAGCGGTGCATAGATAACGGATGGATGGACAGTCTTAAGAGTGTTTATTCAGAGTTTAATTATGTACCTGCTGCTGAGTGAAAGACCAACATCAGCCGTAGAGCGACACCCCTGTGAATGTGTGAATGTACTCTGACTGCGGCGCGTGTCCTCGGTGTGAGAGCGGCGACATATCAACTTGTAAATTTTCACAACTTCCCGCTTTAGTTGGCATGACCTTGAAAAACAAACGGTTCACCTGTTGCCCTGGCAACACACCTCCACCTCATCCTGTAGGGAGACCTATTATGTCCTGCTATTCAAACCAAGACGCTGCACTGCAGAACACATTGTGTCATTATTTAAAAGTTAGCACCACATTCAGCCTTGAAAACATATTTTTGTTCTCCAACAAACATCCACGCTACATGGCACGCGGTTCATGCATAAACATATTTGCTGTTTCGTGAGCACGCAGTAAATCCGGGTGATGCTAATTTCTCCTTTGCCTCTGATGCATTCATTTTGCATAGCTCAGAGCGAGCTCCTGAATGACAAGGAAAGTGCTGGAAAAGCCAGAGGGAAGAGGCAGGTTAAAGTAATGCAATGTTTCGCTTTGATTTAGAGAAATAACATCCAAACCTCGGAGTCTGAGGATCCTTATTTGGGGGGAGTCAGATTGGGCTGTCTGAGCACGGGGAGAATGGCTAAAACTTCTACTTGAGAGAATTTTTTTTTTTACATGTGTGAGTGTGTTTGTGTGTTCTCAAGTGCAAGCAAATGTTGTCCCGGGCTTATTTTAACTCCTGCGGTTTTCTCCCAGCAGCAGCAGCAGCAGCAGCAAGGCATCATAATGACACAGGCTGCACTGAAGTGTCCTCTAGCAACACACTGCTTCCCTGCGAACGCCAGAGGCACCGCTCAGTAGCTTCCCAACTGAGTCGGAGGCTTTCCCCCTCTGGGTATCAACAATGGAATATCAGAAGTCTCACATTTTTCCTCAAAAAATTTTTTGCAAGAGCAGCTCCCAGGTCACGACCTTTCTGCTTCAATAATATAATAGGACGTCTAATAACGAATGAAAGATTTCATGCAGGGGAGCCGGTGTGAATTTAAATTTAGCAGAAATGAACCTGCAGACAGAGACACATTTACAGAAGGAGAATAAGGGTGAAATAAGAACGAATCGGTAATATTGGCACAGGAAAGGAGATGAAAGAATTGATTTGCGTTCCCGCTAAATATATTCAATGTCAGTCACATCCATGGGTGGAAAGAAGAAGAAGAAGAAGGTGAGGAGACAGCAGAAACGCCTCAGCCTCCGAGCCAGCTTAACAACCGCAGAAAGGCAGAGAAAGGCAGAGAAAGACAAAACGACGGAGGGAAAATTAATGACGGAGGAAGTAAAATAAGAGTAAGCAGGTCTGCGGGAAAGCATCAAACCCGGTTTGTGTGACAGACAGCGGCGGAGGCACACGGGTCGACTTAAAAGCGAAAGAAGATAACGAAATGAGGGTGAATAGGGGAGAATATGTGTGAATATCACTCCAAAGTTTTTTTTTTGGTTTGGCAGGGAAAAGGGAGAAGACTATGGGTGGGAGAGGGGGGGAAGAAGAGATAGAGAGGCAGAAAGGAAGAACTACAGAATGTGTGAGAATATCCATTAGCATAGTCTTTAAAAACCTCCCCGGCTGACAGAGATAGAAACAGGCAGATAGAAGTTGAGGGGCAGACAAAGGCAGAAAGAGAGTGTACGAGAAGACCGCTCAGTGTTACTGGAGAAAGAGATACGACGAGACAAAAGGGAAGAGAGAGAAAGAGGAACGGACGGACAAGAAGAAGAAACAAGCAGAAGGGCTGTTAGGAAGCCTTAAGCTTTGCCTGGTTCACTTTGGAAACACTAACGATGAATAGCAAGTCTTCATACCAGAGACTAAATGTTTATGACGGGGGGAGATGCACACACAAAAAAAAAACTACACTGCAGCATGCATTAATAAAACATGGGTCTGTGTGTGTGTGTGTGAGAGAGAGTTTTTGCCAACAGGCTCCCATCTGTGTGCTATGCATCGATAGCGCTAATAGGGCTACAGACAGACAGTGAAGGAAAAACAGAAAGAGAATATAAAATGACAGAAGGAAAAAAAAAAAAAAAAAGTCATAATGAAGCCCAAATTCATCCCGCAAAAGAAACATTGTCATTCCCACAGTAAGTCTCCAGCGGAGGAGGTAATTGAATCTGAGCAGCTGGTTAACTCCAGCCCTCATTGCTTATTTGGAACTCTTTTCGCCTCCTTTCTGAATTTTCCATCACCAAAAAAAAAAAAAAGTCTGTAGTCTTTTATTTCACCACTTGCTGTAAAACTATCCTCATGGCCAAAAACCCTCCTCTCCTTCCACAACAGCTGTTTCTCCTTCCTCCTCCTCCTCCTCCTCCTCTGTTCAAAGCTTATCCATCCCCCTTCCACTCGCTCTTCACCTCTTAGCTTCGCTTCATCCCGCTGCTCTCGATCTCAAAAACTACCCCCCTTTATTTCTTCTCCTCTCCTCTGTACATTTTCTAAAGCACTTTTTCCTCCAACCTTTTCCTTTCAATCCTTTCCCTCTAAAACCTCTCTATTATCACTTGTCTGAGCAGAGGGGGAGAAAAACAGAGGAGATAGTTTGTTGGGGAGAAACAGAGCAGATAATAGACCCAGAAAGTAAAAAAAAAAAAACGTTTGAAGTGGATTCAGATCTCAGCGGTCCTTACTGTGAATAAGATTCTTGGCTAAGAGAAAAGTTAAAGGTGATTTATTAAGATATTTTACACCTTACATGAGCTCACACTGAGCACGAGACGGTTGGGTGTGTGTGGGGGGGAAACCTGCAGCAATTACAGAAAACTAATTTACCGAGCCAATATTTGTGTCATGAACTGCAGTCGGAGAGAAAATGGGAACGGGAGAGGAGTGAGGAGAAAAAAGCGATAAAAACAGAGGCAGAGGGCCGTATTAAGTTGATCAAAAGAGACAAAACGGGCCGAACGGAGGGGGGCAGAAATACAATTTGGAGAGAATGAAAGCGAGGGAGAGGAGGAAATAAACAAAACAAGGAGTTGCATTACCAAAGCTGGCAGAAGAAAAGTCAGCCAGAGACAAGTACACGTAATGATATTATGGCGTCCCATGCAGTGACTCATGAGATAACAACATTTCAGACGGGCGCATATTTCTTAGTTTGTGCCATTGTTTGGGCAGAAACAGAAATATTTCCTCAGTTTGTCATCTTTCTGCATATTGAGTAGCCTGCGTTGTTCTTCCTTACCTCCGTTCACCCGTCCATGTGAGTGTTTTACGCAAGAAAAGAGCAGCAGAATAAAAAAGAAGTTGCACATACACGTGTCTGTCTGCCAGCTGATTAGGCGCTCCTTGTATTTCCGTGTCTGTACGGCTGACACACTCGCATTGTATCCGGTTGAATTTAATCTCCGTCAACAACACGTCCCTGACAAAAATATATATTTGGTGTCAGAAATAGAGAGAAAAAAAAAAAAAAGAAAAACTATGTGAGATTTAGTGGCGTCTTGGGATATGCAACAACAAATTATTATTCCTGTTTCTCATTTCCTCAAACTCGTCTCAGTCCCAATCCCGGGTTGTTTTCGTGTCTGCGCCGACACATGCCTGCCTGTCTTCTGTATTCAATTTGGCTTTCTGACTGATTGCTTTTATATCTTGCCTATTCTTACTCTGTTTACTTATCTAAAATTATATTCACACGGAGAGCACCTCGCCTGAAATTAACCCGTTGCGGCGGCGAGAGGTGTTATGTGACGAGATAATGACAAGAATAATAGAAAGCACTCGATGGAGGAATATGGACTATATATGTATATACACACTGTGGCTCAGTCTGTACATTAGCAGTGTATGTCCTCACTTCTTGTGATGATACTCCGGATGTTCGGCTGTCCTGTCTGTCCGTCTGTCACTGTTCAACAAACGGCGAAGTCTTCAGCTTCAGCTAAGTGCTTCTTGTGGGGTAAAAAAGTCGCCACCTGCACAAATCATGTCAGTAATCTCCGACTTACGACCTCCTGCGTTACTACCTCATGTCAATAATCTGCTTACTGCCTGCGGCCCACTTAAAAAGCCAGCAGGTAGTGAGGAGGAGATCCTGTGTGAATCTGCCGAGTTGTATTTGTGTGACAGATACGATGCACGGATACTGGGTTAGTAAAATATTCACATGTTCCAGATTTGATAACGTCTATTATTGTGAATGCTAATGTTGCTTTCATGGCAAGCATTTGATAAGAAGATGTAAATGAAGATAGCAAGTTGGCTTAGCTTAGCATAAGTGCTGGGTAATGGGGAAACAACAAGTACAACAGATGTTAATAAACTACCTATAAACTACTAATTGTTGATTTTATTTGTCTGTTGGTAAACAGATTAAACATGGAGGTGATTTAGCCTTAGAAGCCTCACAAACTCTGGAAGCTATGCTTGTTGTTTCCATGGACTCAACACTAGAAATCCATACAATCAAGAAAANCCTCTTAAATTCTTTAACGCAGCGGTCCCCAACCACCGGGCCACGGACCGGTACCGGGCCGTGGGTCATTTGGTACCGGGCCGCACAGAAAGAAAAAAAAAAAGTTTATTGTTTTATTTCAGCGCAGTCTACAGGGTGTTTTATTTTGAAAAAGATCATCTTGCCGTCACTTCCATCTGTGCTTGTTTCCCGCACTTGACTGTCAGTTTTCATGCCCGGCCGTTAAACGAAGCCGTCAGCCTAACCGCTGCCGAAATGTATAAAAAAAACAAACGTCTCCGGAAAGCTTCTTTGGAAAGTGGGAGAGACTCAATGCTGAGACAGAAGAAAAAGTAAACACATATTTTGCAAGTAATTTTATTCATTTGTGAAACTTTTTAATTGAAAAAAGCTATTATTTTTTGTTATGTGTGCAATGACCGGTCCGTAGAAAAATTTCTTGCGTAAAACCGGTCCGTGGTGCAAAAAAGGTTGGGGACCGCTGCTTTAAAGTATTACAGCTAAAAACTGTCGTTTTTTCCGACTGCGTACGAACAAAATGGACGTTAAGACTCACCGTTGAAGCTGACGGCGCGAATGTGGCTCAGCAGCTCTTTGCCGTCGATGTTGCTGGCCATCCTTGGACAGAGTCCCGGGTATCCGTGGCAGAGCTCGCGGTGCATGCGGTGCAGAGCGTGGGCCATGGCGTAAACAGCATCCATCACAAACTGAACCTTCCCCTCCTGCTCGTAGCTGGAATCACGACCAACTTTTTCCAAACCTGAAAGAGACACAAGAAAAAGCTGTTAGAGGAGGGGAAAAAAAAAACATGTCGCAGCGCATTGTTGCCTTGTTGCCATGGAAGACATTTTGAATTTGAGTCACAATCAAGGTAGGAAACTCTATCCAAGGCTGAAAACACAGCCGGGGCGAAGCGATGACAGAAAAAAATAAATGCGCTTTATAGAGAGGAAAGAAGGTGTACAAAAATGTGACAAAAAAAAAAAAAGAAGAGAGAACAAAGTGGGTAAAGTTTGGTTCAGGGGGAGGTGAGAAGAGATGAAAGAAAGACAACAGGTAAGAAATAAAGCAGAGGTAGGTGAAGAAACACTTTGAGGCAGCAAGGAGAAAGAAAAAGAGATGAAAAGTTGGTGCGAGACAGGCTGACCAGCAGACAGGCAACAAGGCACTCAGGCTGACAATGACAAATAAGTCCTCTCAGTCCATTCTCGCCCTGGTAGCAAAGTTACAGAAGAAAGAACAACATGTTCCTTCTTTACATCTTCTGAACCACTGATAATAGCATTTCTGTGTATAAGGTAGGAGAGTGTTCGGTGGGGGGAAAAAAAGACACGTCATCCTCTTTCTGACTCAGCTCCAGTGTGGATCCTGATTCAGTGAAGTCACTTATATACCATATTTTTGACAGCATACAAATCATATAATCTTTCATTGACGCTTTAATTCCTTTGAGATTTTCTTGGCATGTGCGTCTCTTGTGTTTTTGTCTTTTACTCAAGTCATATTTAGATTCCTCAAGCAGAGATCAATGCTTGTGTATGCAAACACACTTTCTTCCTCTGACATGGACTCTCACACAAACATGCAAACAACCCGCCGATTGCAAATTATAGAGAGGGCTTTATGTAATGGCTCATTAGCATAATGAGCTAATGAAAAAGGAACAGAGTGAAAATAAAGGCTCCTTGATGTTTTAAGATGGGAATCAGTAATTGAGTGTAACATTCATTTTTCTGTTTTTCATCAAAGAGTGGAGCCACATAGGAAGCCCCCCCAACATTCATTATCTTCCTCTTTCTCTATATTTACTTTAACCGTATCCTTCCTGTTCTGATTTATTCCTCGCTGTTGTTCGTCTGTTCTCACTTTTCCTCCTTCCTCTCTCTCTCTCTCTCTCTCTGCTGCATCTCTCTTAACTACATTCACACATTTCTTAAAAGCAGCAGTCACCTTCAGGCAACGCAAACTGAATCAAAACCCATCTGGGCTGAGTTGAATTAACAAGACCAGAGGCACCCTGAATCAATATGAGCATCCATAAGGAATTAATGGGGTCCCGCGAATGAAATCCAATCCACAGTTACAGAAGGCTGTCGGGTGCTTTGCATGCATATTCCTGTGTTTGTGTGTGTGAGAGAGGGCGTTAACGGCGGCGTCTCCGGGCCATGCAGCCGATCACGACGCCGGACTCTGGATGACAGAACTGTGTATGTGTCAGGAAGGAGAAGATGTACTGTAATGACTCCATATGTGTGTGTGAGACAGAGAACAAAAGGATAAAGCTTGCAGGTAAAAGCATAACTCTTTGTCTGTCAGATGATACCTGTTTTTTTTCTGGTATTTCTCTGTTCTCTGTTTTGATCCTACACAGGAGGCTATCAGACCAGCTCTTTCCCCACCTTGTTTCTCATGCCTGTCTGCACAATTTCCCCTCATACTAAGTAAAACCGCAGCCAAAGTGCAACTCTTTCCAGCCCGGCCGGCGATTCAAAACCAGTGGCTGTTCATTTCATGAATGCACATGAAGCGGCGTTGCTTTCAGGCAACACGGTATTGATTTTGTGTGCAAATATAGGGTGATGATCCAGAAGGCCACGATTTGAGAAAGAAAAATGCATTTGCAGCTTCCCGCCTCAGGCTACAGACTGAAACTGGGAGTCAAAACCTATTGAGTGATTTCCTTGCAGCAACAACTTGTTGCTTATCAGAGCCGGTCGACTTGCTGCAACGCGTATCGCCGCTTTTAATTTGGCATTTCGTTAAAAACAAAGTGAACAAATAACAGCAGCCTTTTATTCATCTACAAAAGGGTGCACCTTTTGGCCAAAAACCTGCTCAACATTCATAATTACGCACATTCACACCTCAGTAGTCACAGATAGAGAGCAGAGCTTTAGTAATTAGCAACAGAAATTCTGGCCACAAGCCAAGTTTGCACACCTCACTGCCAAAGCCGAGTTCAAATGTTTGGCCAGTCACGAGAAAATGGTGCAGTGTGAATAATCTTTGCAGTTTAATGTCTGATTACAAACTACATTTGAATGGTGTCGATATGCCGATGTACTGTACTGCTGAGGCCCAAAAGTTTTTTTTTTTTTTAGAGGTTTTATAGTCCTGCCGTGCCCTGAGGCTATTCTGGTAACTGCCTCAGCAATGTGGCTGCTAAGCCCAGTAAGAACCCTGTGAGCTTCACTGGTGAAGAAACTACTATCGTCGACCGACTGCTGCGTCCGTGGAAGCAAAAACCGATCGCAAAGTGCAGCAAGGTGAAGCTAATGCGGCTAACTGACTGGCTAACGGCTTTGATGGACCCAATTGGGAGTCGATTTACTGCTCCTGCAACTAATCTCTAGGCAACCGCCTCCCGGTACAATGAATGGAAGATTGAGCAAAGAGTCCATAGACGTGTTTCTCGGATGAGTTCCGGCACTTTAATCCACGAAGAACACCAATTAAAATAATACAGATGTAGCATTTAAGCTATAGGATGAAATAGCTCAATTGTGCTCTGCTGGGATTAATTATTTAAACGTATTCTCTCAGTGTGAGATTCTTTAATGTGACGCCTGCTCTGTGTGCTACGGTATACTGCTGTTGTAGTTTTATGGGGTTAAAGGAAATCTTCGGTATATTTCAACCTGATGCATTTTCCAACAATGTGGCAATTTGCATGAGCTTCCAGCAGCTTTACAAAGAACGTATAATATTACAAGAATCATTTTAAATGTTTGGTTTTGAATCCGTCTGAATGTGAGGACAGAAATCAGCTGCCAGGAACAGTGTTGGTTCCAGGTGCTCTTGGTTGGTTTTGGGGATGTGAGACATCTTCTCCAGTGTTTATCAGAGTTTGTCATTCATTAGTTGTAGTTCCACATCAAGGATTTCTCTCACCTGTGACCACATTTTGCAAGTCTGACATTAACAGGTCCCACTCTTAGTGCCGTACATTCTCTTTAAGGACGCTTTGTCGTCTTTCTGCCTCCATCCTTACAGTTAAAGTCAGCTTTATGCATGTAAACAAACGGGCGTTTGTACATGAACATGCCAGTGATTAGGTCAGATGCCAGTTTACCCCATGATGGAGATGCAGTTAGCAAAATGTCCATTCCAGGCAGCTAAATTCTGTCTTTAACTTCAGTCAGACTGAAATAAAGGTTTAACTTGCTGTCCTAATATTGTCTTTCTTTGAAAAACTGTACGGAGCTCATGCTAACTGACCTCTGCTAAAATCCGTTTTCTCCAAATCTCTAAATCAGAGGTAAGGAGTGATAAAGTCAGCACGAAACTTAGAACCAATAGCAACAAAAAGGGTCAAAATATCCAGTAATTCCCCTTAACACTGTTATGTAAGATGGCGAGAAAACTTCCACGTGGTAGATAAAGTTATTTCATAAACTGCTTATCTGATAATAAACACTGATGATTGATATACATTTATAAAAATGATAAACTAAAGTAAATAAATCAGGATGTCGCTTGAGAAACAATGATCAATCTTAGTTCTCATTGTCAAACTTAATGAGACAAGTCCATTGTTAATGTGATGCACTTCACCTGTAGTTAATCTACGAGGGGTAATTGTGTAAACTTCAGGGTCAGGGGCTTCAACGATTCACAGTAAGTTGCCTTGATCCTAGCTAAGCTGAGGCAGTAAAACAATTGGCAAAGACAAAGGAAGTGAGTTCAGAGAAAAGGCCCATCATCATTTGCTTACACAAAGGATCAGCAAAAAAGTCAGTTTCCCATCCTCCACAGTCGGGTACATTTCTTAAATCTTAAGAAAATGTTTGACAGAAAGACCAGCAAGAGACTGGACGTCCTAATTTTCAATAAAATAAAGACAAACATTTAAGAGGATCACTACCAACAAGGGTTAACAAGACTTACCAGATATAACTACATTCACAAACCATCAAAGCATCAGGACAAAGAGAGAATAATACAGATGGAACCATTCATAACAAAGAATAAGACAACTAGGATTAAAATCAACATGCACAACAGCTTTTGGAGACGTGTTATTTTCAGATGAGCCCAAATTCAATCTGCATGAGTCAGATGGTAGAAAGTGTATGTGGAGAAGAACTGAAACCATCCTGCACTAACAGTACAACACTGCTCTTTGTAACAGGTGAACTTTTATGTATTAATCATACCTCTGAGGTGTACAGAGACATTTTGAAGAAATCAGCCAGAACTTGTTTCCTATTAAACCTCCCAAACTTTTTTGTTGTGCTCGTCACCTTTTTCGGTGAAATAAATGACATTTTCTTTGGCATTTACAATTTGATTTCTATCTTTCTGTGTAATTCCTCTCGAAGATTTCAGTCATACAAATCTGATTTGAAAGACTAATTTATTACCTCGAAAATCTTTTCTTTGGTGACCTTAAGTCTTTGAACGTGTGATGTTGCTATAGTGATGTTTATAACGTGCCACTTTCCATCGAGCAGCTCCCTGTACGCCATTTTTATGGAGGACTTTATTGCAAAAAAGAATACAAAGCGACCTATTTGGGATTATTTTGGGTTTAAATTAAAACCAGTAAGCTGAGGGACGCCTTAACTTGCACCCTCTCAGTGGGGATAACATACGCTATTAATTGGTTCTGGTGTACAAGAGCACATACAGTTTTTGGTCTCCATTAATACCATTGATGGATTGACGTCACTTTTCAGCACTAATCGATCAGATACCCACCACTAACCATGGCCTAACTGTTATTTGTTGACTGCCCTGCTTTGAAAAGATGAAAATCTGAGCAACAACATCATGCATGATATAGCCCAACTGCCACTTCCTGTTAGAGCACACTTTGAATTCTGCTATAGAGGTTAATTATTGACTGAGTTTTGAAGGAAGCACATGAGCACATTAGCAAATTAAATGATAAAAATCACTGTCCAAAAATGTTTCCTTGATCAGGCAACCTTAGCACCAGGTGTAACAAAGAACGCTGGTGAAACAAGCGTCAAACTTCCAACCAGAGAGGACAGTGAAACACTTTTCCAGCCTGGTGTTAAGAGTCTCTTTAAACACTACAGATTTATTAATAGACTGCACACATCAAGGCAACACAAACGCAAGAGCTTTAATCTATAACGCCGTTTTTCTGACAAAAAGGCAATTGACTTTTGCGCGCTCAGTCAATTAAGAAGTTACATTTGCGGCTGTCCGTTTATTTTTATCTTTTGTCAAGTATCATTGGTTCGACCATTAAGTTTGATTGGCTCTGGTCCGCCTTCCCTTCTGGGACTCTTTAACGTCTAATATGAACATTGCTCTAAAAGTCAAATGACTTTCCTGTGAATGTAGCCTTATGGCTTATTATCATATCTCACACACATATTGAAGCACATAAACACAGACATCTATGTTTGCTCGCTCACCCTCATCGACCTATTAGGAGCATCATCTGCTGCATTACTCTCAGAGCAACAGAGGACAGTGCAGCCTGCAGTTACGGCACTTTGGGTTCAAAAACTACTTAAATGACAGTACTTCCTGCATCCCAGGAATGTTATAGTGGGAAAAATAATGATCAAGCATTATAGGAATTGATCATTTATGCCACATAAGGCAGAAAGCAATGCGTATATTACAACAGGGCACTCTGAAATACGTCTATACTGTCTCACTAATGAACAGCAGGCCCTTGAGCTGTCTGTCTAATGTTCTACCATAATCACAGAGCTAATTATGCTAATAGTCCATATATAAATAAAACTAAACAAGACACTAATTAGGAGGAATGAATCTTCAACATAGGGCTGACATTGCAACACTAAATAATGCATTTTTTTTATTGGAATGAGTCAAAGCATGCGGGAATGCTACCTGTGCAGAAATATGCAGTGGTGACCATCCACTAGGGGGGTCACAGGCAAAGCGACCACTTGGGGGCTCCTTTGTGGAGGTGTTGGTGGATATTGTGAAAAGTTGGGGTGTTCTGATCAGTTTGGGGTTTTTGTTGCACCTAATCTTACTAAAGTCATTTTAAAATGAATATCTGCTGAACCTCAATCTAATACCATTTTCCTAGAAAATCATGCACTTCCAAGAACAATAAAGATATTTAAATCAATACAATATATATGCTCGACAACCCAATAACTATACCATGCATGAAGAACGGTTCTGCATTTCTACACCTGAGTTGCTCCTTAATGTTATGTAGGTGGTCATGAATGCTGTAAAGCTCTGAACATAAAACATGAAGAGGAGAAGGAAGGGTGCCATGTTCTTCCACAAGCTACAAACGACAACAGAAACCTGTGTTCTCTACACGCATGACAGAAAATGTTTTGTAGATTAGCTGTAGTAGCCTCTTAGTGTAGTGATCCAAGGAGGCGGTCACTTAGACTACGGGCATTTCTGTGTTGGCAGGCAGAGAGCATTGTGGGGGTTTGGCTCGCAATAGGCACCATGACAAAGACTTCTGTGATACATAATGGCCTCCAGACGAGGCCAGTGTTCCTGTATCCCAGTAGGATGTAACAGAATTGCCTGTATCGCCCAAATCATGTGTCTACTGACTAAAATCACAATATCGACACACTGTACTCAGTTTGCGTCACTGATTAATCGATTGACATTGCGCTTGTTTACCGATTGTGAAACACAGTCAAAATTTGCGTCCCTCACACCTGCCACAAATAATGCTCCCCCTTTATGATACTTCTGTGACAGAGGATGCAAACAAAGCATTGGGTTTAGGTTAGTGT
>NW_007578501.1:239436-242714 GCF_000690725.1 Stegastes partitus | reverse complement strand
ATGTGGTGAGACTGAAAAGTTCCAGGACTCTATATGAGTACATAGTGAGTGATACAAGCATTGGCATTCGTATTACTTGGATGTTCTCGTAGTTTAATCGTAACAACTGGACTTGCTTGAGTTTTTTAAAAACGTTTCACCTCTCATCCAAGAGGCTTCATCAGTTCTGACTGACGAGTTGGAAGTTCCAGATGCTTGTATTCTTTAGGAGCCATTAACCTAAGCCTGGTTCTGTCGGAGGTTTTTTTTCCCCTGTGGGGGTTTTCGGTTCCTTCCCACTGTTGCAGACTGCTTGCGGACTGCTGAAGCTTATAGGGAATCCAGATGTTTTGGATTGTTGGGTGTTTCCGTCTCTGCCTTTGTGAAGCGCTATGAGATGATTTGTTGTTGTAAATATGCACTATACAAATAAAATTGAATTGAAAAATTGAATTGAATTAACACCTGAGTTTCAGGCTGTGTCCAAAATCACTCCCTACACCCTATTAGTGCACTATATAGGGTGGTCGCCATTTTGTAGGGGTGTCCAAATGTTAAGTTACAAATGTTACACCCTATATAGTGCACTCAAAATATCCCACAATGCACAGTGAAAAGTAGTGTACAGCCGATGGTCACTAACCGAGCAATATGGACCATCATGCATTGTGCGAAAGGAAACGGAAACTAGACAAACGAGAGCGCCAAAAATTCCTGTTTGTTTTGTTAAATTTTATTTTACCTGGACAGTGAACGTCACGGTGCTCAGTTGAACATACTACACCACTTTATTTAAATTGCTTTAAGTCACTGGCTCCTGAAGAAACTCTCTCTCATCTGGTATGTACAGCAAAATAACAATAAACTTGATTTAATTTGATTTCTTAGCTACGCAATAAACTGTGAATTTGATGTGCTTGCACTATGCTGTTGCGGCACAAATCGCGGCAAGCGAGCAACGTAATTAATAGCTCGAGTAGCATCCGAAATCATCCGAAATGGTGCTCAATACATCGCGTATCATGTCGTGCACGATATATTGTGAGTAGTGCATAGTGAGTAGGGAGTAGGGAGTGAGTGGATGATTTCGGACACAGCCTCACTTTCAACTGGGGGTTCGTTGCTCCTCCTCCTCATTACTTGGATGGTTATGGAGGCCAGATTTAATTCAGGAATGGTTTCAGTCTTGGAATTTTTCGATTGCNTTGGGTTCAAAAACTCTTTCAAAATGACATCAGAACATGAATACAGATTGAGGAACCAACCTTGACCTTTTAACATCAAACACAAGATTGCTAAACTCAGACAATATCTGTAACTAGACATAAAACTGCCTTGCATTACATGTCCTTCTGAAAAAAATAAAAAATAAAAAAATCTTCAGTTGTATCTGCACGTGCTTGGTTATATTCAGTATTTGTGCAATTTCTCATTCGGAGCTGGACAACAAAGTATTGTACTTTAAACCACAAACCGACGTGCCGTGCGATAATGAGGATTTCTCTCCGCTCCTCTTATGAGATGTGAAATGACATGATGCATCATTAATCAGCATATCGCAAGAAACTGCAATCCTGCCTTGAGACAGTTAAACGACTGTTGCTGTTATGAGTCGCGCTAACAGGGAAAGCACTACTGTCTCTGTTTCCTGGGATTGCATCAGGTGTTGAAACCGGAGCAAGGGGGGTGTGCGTGTCTGAGTGTGCGAAGAGTACAACACAATGCTGCTTTTATTGGATCTGTCTGCCCATTGTCTGCAGCCAGTAACAGCGTGTGACATCAATGAAATCCATTCACTGTGCCTCTGCACTGTATGCGTGCAGGTGCAGAAACAAAAACGCAGCTTTAACCGGGTCTTTAATACCTGAATGTAATATTCAGTATTCATCATAGTGCTGTCTTGTTTTTTTGTATGTCTGCATGAAAATGAGAGGAAATTGTGGAGGCGATAAACAGGGATACAGGTTGGGATGAAGGCAAGACACAGAGATGATGGATGGGCCAAATGCTTACATGTGGATACGAGCCCTGTCTGTCTTATATACATTACGCTCCGTTTCATTTTCCAGCCAGAAGCTGCCGAATTAAATCCAGTCTTCCTGCTAACAGTTAATGACACCGGAGACCACAGGCAGGCTTGGTTGGTTGGCTGCTTCGTAAGAGAGGATTTGCACTGGAAACTCTGAGAGGCAGAAGTATAGATGAAAAGCAACTTTCATGTCTCATAAAAGATCTGCAAGCCAAAAAAAAAAAAAACTGCATGAGGAGGCAATCATCTCCGTATCTGCCTCCAAGTCATTTTCATATTTTGTGGCTGATTATTTGTTCGTGTTGCATAGGCATGAAGGCCGGGCGCTGTGATCTGTTTCGAGATCTGTACAAACCCATTACTCATCTTTGTTCGGTTAAATAAAAGCCACTGAGGCTGGGGGAAGAAAAAAAAAAAAAAACTTTGTTCAAAAAAATGATTTCATGATGAAAGTTTTGTTTGAAATTGAGATAATCTGCTGTTTGTAGATCCTGACACCTGCTTTTACAAAGTGAACAGTAGCATAAAATGTAAATTTTAAAGCCTCTCGACGACAACAGGAAAATGCTTTTTAAAGTCGAGACCCCGGCGCTTTAAAGAGAACTTTGAAGATTTATCGTTATAATGGCATTTTTCATCATTATTTAAAACTGATTTTTCATTGTGAAACAGGCCTCTTCAGATATCTCTACATGACACGTCGACCGAATCATCAAGCCTGGCACTTCAACATCAATGGTGGTTAAAACATCAGGAGAAAACATTAAAAAGAGAAAAAAATCCTTAAGAGCAGAACTGAAGAGCTACCTTTGTATAACAAGCGACACGATTATAGAACTTAAAAACACCCTGTAAATAAAACGTAGGTAGTGTTTGTCCTTTTGTGAAGCATAATGAGCCTGACGCTGATGTAAATAGACGTTGATAATGGTGTTAACCCCTAAGGAAATGCAAAAGGCTGCTCTTAAATTACTTTTTTCTAATGTCTCATCACAATTACTGAGATGATTTTGCATGTTTAGACTTCCTCTAGTTAGTTGTTGATAGTGGTTCAGAAGGAAACCAATTAGGCGGCCATTTTTAAAGTTGTAGGAGTTCCTCACAAGTGGTCTACTGAAACTGATAAAGCTAGAACTTTAACAAAAATGTACACAGTAGAAAATCTTTAGAACTCTTTCAACTAAAAGTAAAACACTTTTGTAATACCAACCAATCATGTGGTGAGACTGAAAAGTTCCAGGACTCTATATGAGTACATAGTGAGTGATAC
>NW_007578501.1:236781-238455 GCF_000690725.1 Stegastes partitus | reverse complement strand
TATGGAGGCCAGATTTAATTCAGGAATGGTTTCAGTCTTGGAATTTTTCGATTGCGCCTCGTACCCACCATTATCCATCATGCTTAGGAAGTAGCTGGTTATAATGTTCAGAATGGTGATTAATCTAACAAAAATCCTCACTTACTTTAATTAAATGAATTAATATTAAACCACTACAAAAGGCTGAGTCTTTAATGTTAGATTAAAGATACACTTGCACACAATTTGTTCTACCAGGAGGCTCCACAATGAGACTGATAACAGCGAAAACCAGTAAAACATGCGCTTCGCTGCTTTGCTGGTAAAGCCAGCGCTGTATCTAATACGAACAACAAACCAATACATTAGGGCAGCGAGGTGAGACTAATGCAAGAACGTCGACTGGCTAAGTGCTTTGATGGATGCCTTCATGGACCAGTGTGCCGGGCAGATTTTTACACATCCGGTGATTGATGGCACCACAGATGACAGACAGACTAATGATTTGAACAAGCTCGTTAATTAAACATCACTTTGTAGCACATATTCAATTCCCTCCTTCTGCACTTTTATCCCCTAAAAGAACACTTTCTTTCCCCCCCTTTTTTTTTTTTTGCTTCACATCCGCCTCTGTTTGCTCACATATTGCGAAGGCTTATAAAAACATAGGAGCAGGAGATGTATTTATAAACCTCGGAATAATGCAAACTCAATTCAGACGTTGATGAATACATTTACATAAAGGTTGCTTAATTAGCTTTTCTCTCATTTATCAAACATGTCTAAAAGACGTCAAGGAGATGACAGGATAGGGATATGCCGCCCACACGTCATCATCACATTTCACACACATTTATTGCCTATACAATTAATTATACACAAACATGGGTCTATTTTGCTTAAATGTGTTTTCGCTTTATATGTCATAACATATAAAAAGGAAGAAAAAAAAAAAACAACAAAACAGTAGCCCACCCACCCACACAATCCCCGACAGGCACAACACATTGAAAGAGACGCACATCTCCTGGTTATAACCACACTTGTCTGGCTCGGAGCTAGCTTTGAGGCTAATCTGCCAAGAAAGAAATGAATAATCAATAGGAGAGAATAGGAAATGAGCATCAGACGGAGATTCTGTTCTACATGATTTGACAAGAGACCACTGCAGCTGGGGGGGGGTTGTGTCAATACACCGCCGCACAAATACCAGTCATTAGATTCAAGTCTGCGCGAGTGTGTATGTGTGCGTTCGTACCCGAGCGCGCGTCCACATGTGTGTTTGCGTTGTCTAATTGGCGCCCGTGTAGAAGCGGAGCTCAATGTCAAACACCGCATTAACATCAAACAGCTGTAAACTATGCATGCGTGCGAGCAGATTCAACAGTCGGGTCAATAAAAAAATTGTGTGAAGTAGCCGAGCGTCAATTCTGAGAAAAATGTTTCTGAGGTAAATCAATTTAAGGTTTTTGACTTGAAAATATAGCAACGCTTTAGCTGAGAGGAGCTGGTTAAGTGTCCTTGATGACTGATTGAAAAAAAAAAGGTGATGAAAAGGAACATTTTACCAGTTTATTAGAGCTTTAGGTGTATTTTAGCTGGAGACATGATTTCTGTTGACTTAAGCAACAGCTGTGGATTACGTCACTGTTGGGTTTTATTAGAGAGGCAACACGTTAACCACATCCATCGTGT
>NW_007578501.1:234199-236005 GCF_000690725.1 Stegastes partitus | reverse complement strand
GGCTTCTACAGGGACCAATGGACCCCGAAAGACCAACATGAAAGTCCTGAACAGGGTTAAGATTATGTGACTGCTTCTTCTCTTTACAAATGTCCCACCTCTCCCTGATCACAGGACGCTTTGTGACTGGCTGGCTGCAGCGTTAACTATTACCAGTGACAGCCGGGGCCAAAACTACAAAAATAAAACCAAAGTTCAAACAACCCCGAATTTATCAGAAGTCTGGCAGTCTTTTGCCTCGGCCTTCTTATCCTCGTCTTTCATCTGCTTTCCCCTCCTCTCCTCAGAGCTGCTGTCAAGACTGCAGCGAGAATGTTTTCGGCGTTATAAAAAGCGATTCACCGCAGAACACCGCTTTTCATAAATAATGTGACGCCACGTGACTAATATATATTACATCTTGACTTTATTACATATTATTGCTGATAGTACACACGACTAATATAAATTGCTCATTTGTCATTATTCATATTATGCTGAATCACTGTCCTGACGCAACTCGGCAATGCTCACTTGTTCTCCCTCTCCGCTTTCAACTTTTTCCTTGTGTTAGTTCTTTTAATCTCGCAATCACTTGAACATATAAACAAGGATTTCTTGTTTGCGCCGCTGAAGGAATGTGTGCTTTACGTCAGAGGGCGTCCCGCTCTTGAATAAACAAACATATACAGAGAGGCTAACAAACACAGAAAAGGTGGAGATACAGAACAAAAAGAGACAAGAGGAGGTAGAGAAAGAGCAAGACAAAGCCGGAGAAAGAGGAAAGAGAGAGAATTGGATCAAACGAGGGATGGAAAAAGAATACAAATCGGAATGAGTGATGATAAATAGATTGTAAATTCATGGAAGAAAGGTTGAGAGGAAATATGAGAAACAGGCTGATGAACGACGACAGAATGGGGTGCAGTGTTGGGGGTGTGTGAATATACACAAAAAGGTATCGCAACCTATAAAATCACATTAGCAGAGTAATACGAGTTCTCTCTCACCTACAGAAATATGTGTGTGTTTGCACATTTGCATGCTTAAGCAGCTGCACACACAGGAATGCACTCAGATACAGAAATGCACAAGTATCGCTACACCTCTTTACATTGAATGCTAATATTATATTAGCCTTACACAATCAAGGGCAAGAAGCATGGGAGCAAACACAGTGATTGATTTTTCTCTTTGAGGTTTCTTTTTGTTAAAGAGAGTTTTTTTTTTTCTTTCTTCCCACTGGCACTGAAGAGGTTGCAAAAAGAGAATTGTTTAAGTTTGTTTGGTTTCTCTCTATAAAATAATACATATAAGGTCTTATTATGTGAAGTGCCTTGAGATGAGTTATGCTGTGAGTTGCATTGTTTAAACTAAAAGCTGAATTGAATTTAATTATAAGCTGCAGACATTTTCGATTAGTTTGATGTCAGCAGAAAGACAAAGTAGGCAGCTAGCGGGTGAACATGGTGGGGAAATTAGTAGTTAAAGAGGCAGGTGTTGGTGGAGACCAAAACGGAGGTAAAAGGGGATTGAATATGGGATCAGTCTGACTCATCGCCTGTAGGGTGTGTCTATAAGTCTGCTGTTGGCCGTTTCTTTTGAGCAGCTTTGTGGTACCTTTTTCTTTGCTACAGGAAACCATCACCTCCAGGCAGCAGCTTACCGCACTGAAAATGTCAGGTTTTGTCTGGGATTTGGATGGTGCAGTAATTTTAATCACAGTGCTCGTCTTCCTGCATGCAAATGTTCCACCCCCCATTAAAAAACAACAACCACCCATTACTATTTGGAGTGACCACCTAAGCAGCATCCTTCCCCTCAGCG
>NW_007578501.1:189213-233443 GCF_000690725.1 Stegastes partitus | reverse complement strand
CAGTGTGCGAGATTAGTGCCACAGACACCAGAGTCAAAAGTGTTGTATACTGTGAAGTAGAGCTAAATTTACCCGCCCTAATTGGCTTTCTCAGCTTTGTGTGAACTCCTTTGACAGGATTTGAATGTAATAGATGCTCATTTATATATAAAAGTCCTGCATTCTAGTTTTAATTCTGCTTTGATTTTCAGTTCAGAGTGCGTTCATGTCCTGTAACTCACGCTGGCACAAACATGGGAAGGTAACAAAAAATAAACCTTAAGATCTCGACAGGATGTGCGTAAGTGTCCCTCTTGAGCAGATATATTTAATCAGCGTTCTCCAGCAGCTTTTTTTGTCTGCATCCATCAGTAGGTTTGCTTTTGATGGCGTATCAGTGGCAAAGTGGCTCGTGGCAAGCAAAGAGGAAGCAGTGGATCCCTCTCAAGATGGATTGCTCTGTGTGTGTGTGTGAGTAAGTGTGCATCTGTGATATAACGGTGATAGATGGGCAGCTCGGCACTGATGCGTTCAGGTATAGTGCCTGCGATGGCAACAAGTGTCTCACATGCACACAGGTACGGTTTCAATGTAGAACACATTACGAGCATGCTCTGTGTTATACGGCTGCATCCCATAAATCAGCCGCACATATGCACCCGGAGTGCATCTTTGAGAGCGGTTAGATAACCACGTCCTCTACAAGAAAATGAAAAAGGATCATTTCGCTGCAGCTAAACGACACTTCATCTCACCTGCCGAAAACTAATGCCGCAAAGAGTCACGAAGCGCTGTCTGTCGCCGCCTGCGTCTCGCCGCCTCCGATCTGTCTGTCCGCACTAGCCTGTCTCTAATTGTCCATCAAGCTCTCCATCTGTGTTTGTCTCCATCCTCCAGTCTGCTCGGCCCTCAGGCCTTTTCTCACAGGAGAGAGAGCAGTTTATTCAGCCTGCGAGCCTAATAACTCTCCTTCCCCGTCGACCTCGTTAGGATACGGTCTATTTGCAGCGAGCGAACATGTGTTTGTACGCAAGGGTAAATGTGTGCATGCTGGGCTAAGTCAGGATCTAATTAACTCCTGGAATGGCAGTGTGCATCTCACACAGACAGATCCGTGCACACATCACTAGTGTTGGATGAAGACTTTGCATCTTCAAAGGCTTTTTTTTTTTTTCCTCCCTCTACCGAGTTTGAAAAGCGTTCATGTGTTCAGAAAGCAAGGGCACCAAACTATCGGCAAGTAGCCTTTAGAAGATAAATTCCCCATTAATAACGTTCTGTAAAGTATTAATTATTTATGTTTAAATTGGGTAAATGTAAAGCTGTGTGTGTGTGTGTGTGTGCGTGCATTCATTTGATAATCTTCTGTGTTTGCCCATTAAGTAGGAAGGAAGTTACAGCATAACCTTCATTAGGCAGCTGCAAAAGGAACTACAGTCTCGTGGTAATCTTGCTAATCAAGGAAAGTAGACCAGAGAGCTGAAACTATTATGAGAGGATATTCTTCCACAGAGTTTGCACTCTTTACACACATCCTTTCATTCTAATTCTCACCTGGATAATATATTTGGACTCCTTTAGTTAAATGGTGAAGTGTGCCTCGTACTTTTCTTATAGATGTGACCTCAAGTTAAACAAAAAAATAAGATTTTTTTGCTAAAATACTTCATTTTTTGAGACGCAACCTTTTCACCTCTAACCAAATGTAAGTTCTGTTAAAGAATAGAGGCCCGTTAATATATCGGGTGGCTAACGTTAGCATATTACAGATATGTATGCGTATCAGCTGGCATTGAAATTGTAAATCTTCTATTTTTACAGCTGCTAATGCAGAAAAACATCCATCCATCCATTATCTATACACCGCTTAATCCTCACCAGTCTATCACAGGGCTACACTTAGAGACAGACAACCAAGCACACTCACATTCACACCTACAGACAATTTAGAATCACCAATTAACCTCAACAGGTTTTTGGACTGTGTGGGAGGAAGCCGGAGAACCCGGAGAGAACCCACGCTGCACAGGGAGAACATGCAAACTCCACGCAGAAAGATTCCGGTGCCCCCACCGGGACGCGAACTGGCGACCTTCTTGCTGCGAGGCAACAGTGCTACCAACTGCGCCACCTTGCAGCCCGCAGAAAAAGATGCTTAGTGTAATTTGGAAACAATCTCATCACATAGTTTGTCCATCAGAGCGGCTCCATCTCCATTACTCTGAATACTCTGTTCTGTCTGCAGCACATGTAGCAGAGCAGACAGTGGTGCGGAGACAAGCGGCGACTTCAAAGTAAGATGTTGTCTGCATGGAAAGTTAATAAACAACAACCTGATTGTTTTCAGTCTCAGTGTAACTCTAACATATTTTGTACACATATTCATTTTATATGTCATTAGTGGTGCTTTTATCGTCATATTTGCATCCATAGGTGTTGCATTGATTTTTCTACTTTTGCTTCTGTGGTCTGTTCTGGTTTTTGGCTTGTCTGTAAAGTGCTTTGTAAATTCTGTTTTCAAAAGGTGCTTCATAAATACAGTTATTATTATTATATATGCACATGCTAAAGGAATATTAGCCTCATATATCAATATCACAAATCCTTAGTCTCACAAGATTCAAAGCTCTGGTATTGATCAGACTCTACTGTAGTCATTAACACTGAATATATTTTGTCATATACAGCCTGATGTTGATGTAAACTAATGTATAGAAGGCAATCTTGTCCACAAATGTGCATCTGTTCTACTGTAAACTATATCTTCATCCCAATTTCAACATTAAACTTGTGCTCTATTGATCGTGCTTAGCGTTGATTAAATTCACTCTGTATTGCTTTGTCACCGCCGGTATCAGCGCCATGTGTTCTGCCCACATTTAACAGAGATAAAAGATCCGTGGATGAGTGTTACTGGACCTATTAAACCCAGCTTGCAACACCAGATTCATCCATAATAAACAACGCAAGCGTAAACCGCACAGCTGCATAAAATATACATTATTATAAATGGCGTCGCAAACGGCTCTACAAATAGCTCTTCTTAAAGTGTTAGCCGTCGTAACTGTTTAAGGATGTGAAAGTCTGCTCGTTGATCAACCGGGCTCACTTTTATTTGCCACATTTATGGCTGAATGCAACAAAAGGACAAGGCAGATTAGTTTTTGTGGCCATGCAAACAATCAAAGCTGTGACTAAGCACACAAAACACGGAGAGAGAGTGCAGGTGGCGACAGAAATAGCAGGATGGAGAGAGCAGTGGAGAGCTGGAAAGAAAAAAAAATCATACTAAAATAACCTGATTTAAACACTCAAAAACAATATGTGTGACATCGATTAGCAACAAGAACATATTGAGCTTCTCAAAAATGTGGTTCAATATCTACACATGCCAACTCACAACTCTGCTCATATTTCTTTTTTTTAGCCGGATGATTTAATCATGTTGGGCGATATGCTAAAATCTTTCACCCAGTCGATATATTCATGGAGGTGTCCGATACAATTCAAAAGAGCCCGATGGCGTCGGATCAGTTTCACATACACTGACGTATTTGTGACAGCCTGCCACAGCATCAAACACTGACCACCACGTATTGATTTTCTATTTTTGTTCTATTTAAAAAGGGGTAAAATCTTATTTCGGTGCAGCGCTGCACCTCTCTCTCTCTACAGTGTTTCTCGTTTCCAGACACAACAGAATAGAACAGCTAGTATTATGACATCTCAGTATAAATCAGTCCAACGTTGGTGCATCCAGGGTTTTTTCTTAACATAACTCTTTCAAAATCAGAGATTCAACTGTTCAGTTAGGTTATTATAAGCACGTAAGGTGTTTCTCATCCGTGACAAGGAAACCTCAGGATGTTCTGGTTCTAAAAGACAACTCAGGCCAATCCACCCACTTTATGAAAGTGACTTAATAACCTCACTCGGCTTGAACTTGCTGCTAACTTCCTTCTAACACACGCAACTCCGACTGCCAGCTCCTCTTAGCGCATGCCTTGAATTGCATTTTAGAGATGAATTATTCAACAAGTTGAATTCTCAAGTAGGCAAAATGTTAAATTAGCAAAATAAGTGACAAAAATCACCCCCAAAAAAGCCAAAAGATTCAGCCAATCAGAAAGAAGCAGGACATTCGACGGTTTTGAATCGTTTCTGACTGAAAACATACACCAGAGTTGGATGGAAAAGAAAGACAGATACAGTTGGAAGTTGGTGAGACAGTCAACTGATGATTGACAGTCAACAAAGTCAGCAAAGATCACCAAAGAAAAGATAAAATATCGGTATCATTCCCTTGAGAGCGACACGAGCTTACAACCCACACAGACAAGAAAGACAACGAAAGAAAAAAAAAAACAACAGCCAACAGTGTAACAACCTTGTTTCCTGCTCTCAGTGCACTTTAATTCCTCTGAGTGTACCCGAGGCGTACAGCTCCCGTCACAGCCGATGCTATTCATTGGTGGAATTGATCCATTGATGTGCCCAGGTGGAAAAAAAGTGTGTGGATGCGCTTTCATACCAGTTTCTTTTCCTTCCCTTTTGTGTATGCTTGTGTGTATCTGTCACGCCTGTCTCGGTGTGTTTGTGTCCATCCCAGAGCAGGGAAATACTGGTTCCACCGAACAAGGATGCGACGATTTGAGCGATCAACCAGAGTCACGTTGTCTCGATTAAGGCGGAGCTGCGTTTTCTATGAGAAGCATTGAATTTACCCCCGTGGAGGGTAATTACAGGAGGATGGGAAGGTGAAAGTCTGTGATTATGATCTGGAAAAGGGGTGAAAAGTCATGGTTTGACAAACATATCTGTCATGTGTTGATCTAAAGGTGTTTATATTCCAACCGTCAACGCGACTCCAATCCTGCTCTGATCTGCTTTGCTTGGAAAATCAGTTTCCAACTACAAATGGAAGCAAACTCCAATTGGTTTTCAATGGAACAGCTTTGACCAAATGACAACCCAGCAAAGATAAATGTGCGTGAGGAGCATCTGTATCTTTGCAAAAAACCGCTATACGCTTCACGTCAAAGCGCCACATTAATTAACACGCAGCTCGCGCACTCGTTCACGATTTTATCTGCAACCGCCGAGCATGTAGGTGTTTGCGAGCATGTGAAGTGTGTAGGCTTATCTGTGATCTGGTGTCTGCTTCAGTTAGTTTCCCCTCAGGCGCCAGTTTTACCTGACTGCACGCTTTCAACCGCGCACACTTTTATTCCAGCGTCTAAGTTGTCCAGGCTTATGAGCCATGTCTGGTAAAAAAAAAGAAAGAGGCTTTTTACTTTTTTTTTTTTTTTACTTTAGAAGTCTGAGTGCTTTGGATTCCCCTCCTTTTCTTGTGTGCTTGCTATTCTCTTGATGAAAGATGAAATGATGAAAGATGAAAGTTGTGGTAATGTACTCTAAATAAATCATTAAAATGAATTTATCGGACTGGAGAACAGATGTCTGCTACTGGTGTAGGAGCTGTACCAGCAGTAAGAAACGTTCAAACGCACCACTGGAAGATATCACAACTACAGTACTGTACGTGTGATTGGACTTTTTTTGTAGCATGCTGGATATTTCTATTAACTATACATTACGCTCATGTAGTTCATTTTGTACCAACACAAGAGTTGAGACAAACTACAGATGGGTGACACACTAAAGGAAAAACCAACATGGAGTGTCTTTAAAACACCTCGGCATTGGTTCTCAAAGTTTCTGACACGCCACTGAAAGGATGGAACCCCATTTCTGGAAAAGATATCCCATCATTTGGGTGTTTGGATGATGGTGGTGGAGAGCACCGTCTAACAGTCTTCTACGGGTTGTGTTGAGATCTGCTGACTGTGAAGGTCACAGCGAATGATTCATGTCTAGTTAAACCATTCAGTGAGCCCTCGTTCCCTACGGATGGAGATATTATCATCCTGGAAGAAACCAGCATAGAAATGTTTCATCACAAGACAAAGGTGGTCACATAGAACCACTTTGTATTGATTTGTATCGACTTCTTCCATCTAAAAGGACAAGTGGATCCAAACCATTGCTGGCAGAATGCAACCAAAAGCATAACAGAATCACCAGATTCAGGTTTTTCCTTTAATTTGTCATCAGTCTGTACGTTGCAGGTGAAAGTAGGAGAGCAAACAGTTGCATTTTTTTGAGGAAGTGACTCTTGCGTAGTTTAGCAAAGGACAATCCAAGGATGATGTTGATTGTCTTTATCTGGTGGTGGTCACTTTCAGAGATATCAACAATTAGTCCAGCTTTGTCTAATATAATCAAAATAAGCAAAACTAGTTGTGACATTTTAAAATTTTGCAGCCAGCACACAAAAGATCTGTGACTTTGGACTATAGTGAAACTATGGTATTTGTATATTACTTGAGTATTTCCATCTACAATAGAGAAATATTTTATCTGGAGCAAATAAATGTTGGAAAAGTGATCTACTCTTTGTTATGGATCAAAAGGCACAACAGGAAGGTTGCTACACCAGTAGTGGCATCACTTATGCCTTATAGCGTACTATATGATGGAACAGTTTCACCATTTTGGAGAATTTCTCATTTACTTCAGATTTTTCATGTACATTTTGCAAATAAGTTTAATATTCAATGCAAAGAGTCATTTTTGTCCATGGGGTTTAGTCCTGATTCCCAGACATTTTTACGTGCCTCAAACTAATCATAGTTGATTATTGCTGGTAGTAATGAGTTAAAACATGTCAGCGGGTGATTTATTCAACAAATCCGGCTGAAGATTGTCCCCGGGTCATGTCTGGGCAAAATTTGCTCAGTTCGGAAAGACCCATTTTAATTTCCTCCTCCTTTCCTTCGTCCTACTGTGCCTTATTAGTTTGTCCATTCTAATTTGTTGTTTTTCCTGCATCGCCCATGTATTTTAATATCATTTCTTTTTCTCTTGATGTGTAATTTGTGCATCCAAACAATATTTTACAATCTGTCTTCCTGTTAATTTTCTTATTTGCACTTGTTGACACTTTCTATTTGTCTCTCCCTCCCAGCTCGGTCACATGCAATAATCGCACCCATTTCCACATCCTGCCGTCAGCTGTGTCACCGCGGCGACCTTGAGCAGCAGGCTGCTGATTGGCTTCTGTGTTGATGTTCCGAGGGTTGCAAACCCCAGCACTTGGAATTAATGGACTCTGTTGCACAACGACATACACGCCCACATACACAGATGCCACGGCTAGTAATAGACGGTCAATGGGAGTCACAGCCCTTACAAACCTAATTATGTGAACTAATGGCAGGCAACAGCCAGGGAATACTCGGCCGTGACAGCCACATAAACATACAGACTCAATCACGGCAGCTCGCAGGTCGTATCGCACCAAAAACTGGAAAGGTCACGCATGCAGGTCATGTGCAATGGCATCGCTAACTCTGCTCTAAGTAGGACGGTTTTTGTGTAGCCGGCTGACAGGTGCAGGCGCGGTAAAAATGCACACCTGTCGAGATCACACACACACATACAAAGAACAAGACACGCAGGTTACACATCAGCTTGGTCTTGTGTAAAATAACAAGCTTCATGCATTTTGATAAGACAGCAAAATGCGGTCAAATCATGCATATCATATAAACACAATGAGAAAAATGACAGCAAGAGGGGCCTATTATAGGACAAAAACACGCATAAACTCTACATATATATACACAAATGAGAGCACATTGTTGTATCAACAAACACAGACTACAGCAATTAGCGCACTTCTCCTCTAACTTTACACAAACAATCATTCCTGTTTAGCTATATCGCTCCTTAACAGCGAGTACGGTGTGTGTTAAGGGCACTTGCTGGAGGCAGCAGTGCACTTTACAATATATAGACTAATGAAAGTCCCGTATTTGTGCCTGTTGACGATGTTTTTTTAGAGCTAAGATGTTCCGGTGAAGTTCTATACAACCCAGAGTGATTTGGTTAATCTGTGGGCCGTGTAATTGGAAAAAAAACTCAGGTTTCTTTTGGGATTGTTAAGATGGAGGAGTTAGTCCTTGTTTTGACACTGAGCAAGATACAGGGATGTATTGATGTGGTGCAGGAATGACAGAAGATCAGTTATAACTGACAACCTGCCAAAGTGTCCAAACTTGCAGCCTTTTATAGAATATTTGTGGTACTCTTTTCAAATTAGCAACACAATTGGTTGTAGAATCTTTTACAAATTTAAAACCTCAATTGTAGCGAGGAGCAAGTATTTGTTTTATTAATAAACTTTTATTTAACTGAAGACAACAGTTAACTGTAAAATCAGAAAAGAAAAGAAAGTCAAATTCAACCCTTGTGACGTTTTGTTCTATCGGACAATCGAAGCCTAAAAGTGTGATTGTGCATCACAATCACTTTGCTATACATGTTTCATTTAAAAATTCACCAAAAAACAAACGAGATTCTGTAAAAAAATAAATAAAATTGTGCTCTTCTTAGCAACCAACAACTACTTTTCAACTGGACTTGGCTGAACTGCAGGTTGTGTTCAGACCAAGCAGACAACTAGACAAGTATGGATGTAAAATAAAAATGTAAGTAGCAAAATATCTATTGCATGTAGAGTCAATATTTTTGTAGTATTGGTAACACCTGTGGACACTTGGAAAATGATGTACAGGTTGATTCAACTCCATGATTCCAATTTTTAGAAAATCAAATCAAAGAGGTTCAACTTTTGTTTTGTTGATGATTCATTGCGACATAACTTTACTATACTGGACAAAACACATTTTTGAGTTCTCGCAACTTCTAGCTGCGTTGTTTCTATAGAGGAGGACTTTATATTGCAGTGACCAATGAGCTCAAGGTGAGTAAAATATGTCACAGGAGCAAAAAATCGCCCAGAAACTACTTGGAGTTCAGCTGGTTTACAGTTACAGTTTTTTACAGTAGAAAAAGTGGTGGTTGGAACCTAACACGTGACATGTCGTCCTACCTGTGCATTTCTTCAGGCTCCCGGGCCGTTTACCGTGCATCCCCAGCTTACAGTTGAAGTTCTCCTCCCAGAATTCAGCGAACCAAACATTTCTTCTGTTGTTGGACAGCGAGCGGCTTCGGAAGTATCGGTCAAATGCTGGATAAAAGACAGAAGTTTAAAAAAAACATGGGGTGAGTAAGGGGGCTTCTGTTTTTACTGAATACTTCTACCTATCCACAAGAAAGACTGAACCGGCACCATTCTGAACAGATGAACTGGTTTCAACACCTCTCAGAAATGGTTTAATTGTGTAAAGTGCGGAGAACGCCAGTGCTTCACGGGTTAAGGGCTTCATTTCCAATGAGACCGCCTGTACCAGAAAATTGGGTTTTCATGTCAGTGTAATACTTTCTGACACACAAAGGCGTATGTTATGAATAGCCTATGTATGACTGAAAAGACGTTTCTGCGGAGCACATTCACTGCTGGAGTTTCTATGAAATTTCGAGGCTGAGAGCAAACATTTTAAAGCGAGCTTTCACAACAGCTCGGCTACTTGTCCAATTTAATAACTGGAGAGGAGGAAAGAAACGGGGAGGAACACATTTCTCCACTCAGAGGAATGGAAATACCTGTCAGGAGCTGGCAGCATGAGATAAAGAGATGGGCGAAAGAAAGGAGGAATGAGAAAAGACAAACACTCTTGTACTACTTAGTTGATACCACCATTTAATGGGGAAACACTTTCTTTGGGTTGTCTGTGAGGGAAATGTGGGAAAACTGGATTTTGGAAGGACTTTCTGTAGCTCGTCGGTGCTTTATCCCCGTCCTGTGTGTTGGCTTAAAAACAGGACTTTATTATTCCAGTGGGGATGCAAAAAACTCCTGTAAGGAAACATTCATTAATTAAAAAGAAGGTAAAACAGTAGTTAAGGGGCAACATCATGCAGGTGAAACAACCCATGAAGAGTGAGGGGGGCTATCAGACAGCCTGTCCCACGCCTGGCTCACTGTAAAAGCTGACAAGAGCTGCCTTGATTAATCTCCACGGCTGTCGTGGAAATAGGTTTCCGTGTGCACCTGTGCGGCTCCAATGATAGCTCCACCGCTGGGATCAGTGGGTTTACTCGCTGCGTAGCTCAGTAGGAAGCACGTGCCGCGTGAGTCACGCGTTTCCCATTGTGATCACAGATGTGCCGCTCGTAAAAATAAAAACCCATACGTGGCACCGCGAGGCTCTTAAAAGTCCCTCGTGTTAAGAGAGAAAAATTATTGCCAGGAGTAGTCAAGTAGGCAGTTAGTTGGGGGGCACAAAGTTCCTGCATACATTGATTTATATGTGACGGCTGGCTGAACTCCTGTATGGAATCAATCCGGAGTTCACGGATGGTTAGTATCGCCGACACCTCTGCGCGAAGCCGTCCAATCCTGATACATTCTGATAAGTTGAGCCCTTCTCAGACATGGGTGGCGCTGCTGGATTCATCCGTCAGTTTAAGCGACGGCGTTCTGTCATTCAGATATACATCACTTTTTCATTAATGTTCCTCACAGCTTCATTCAGACAATGACCCAGAGAGCCACAGTATGTCTGCATGATCAGTCATACATGCAAGATTGGACAGTGCAATGATGGGCATGATGCATAATAACAAACAAAGGAATAAATATAAATCTGCTATGTAACTTCTGTAGCTTATAAACTGTGAAACTTTTTTGAAATAAAGAAAATTTGCACAGTGTTACGAGCTGTGAAATGCTAACCGATCCTGTCAGTAAGTAATAATGAAGTTACTGCCACTTTTTCTCCTACTTTTTAGAGACATTCATACAGATCCTGATGCTGGCTGATGCTGCGAGTATTTAATACATTTAGAGGAAAGACTCCGACAAACAGCTGGAGGCCACAAACTAAACTTGAGCTCCTTTTCACAGATTACAGTCGTTACTAGTGAGTCTCAAGATTTACTTTTATGGTCGTTTCAGTTTGTAATAGATGTAAAACTGTTGGCAAAGAGAACAAGAAAGGTTTTTGTGTGCTTTTGTGTTCTCTGTGATGTGTTTGGACCAATATTGGTGCTGAAATGCAGAAAAAAAAAACTTCACACAACTCAAAGTACGTCACTTGTAAGCGCCTGTTCGTTAGCAGCATGCAGCTCAAACTTATGTCATGTTAAAAAGTGATACAGAAATCGACCTAGGAAGATTTTTACAGAAAAGTGAGCTAACATGGAGCCTGCATGTTCCGTCAGACTAACAGAACAGAGCGCATGTCTGAAAGAGGCTTCGGTATTTCTATGTTCGTAACATAACCCTGTCAGTGTCGGCGATCCAACTCTTCAAATACATTATTAGCAAGGTTGCAAGAAGCCCAGAAAATCTAAAATACTACTGCTGGGCTGCCAAGGTTAGCACTGCACATAAGGGATAGTCAGCATCGATCGCTCTTGCAAGTGGATAAAGTTAATGTTGATTCTTGAACTCTGCTGCTAAAAGTTTGTTCCTCTAACGCAGATGAATATCGAAAAGCTCCAGTCGTTTATTTCTCAGTTACATGACACCACATGAGGCAATGGAGCTACGTATATGGTTCAGTTATTTAATTTTTTAGGGGGGGGGTTGTATTAAAAATATCACAGTGCAGCACATTACATAGAAAATTCTTCTAAAATGTATTTAATTAATTCTCCCACCACTGAGGTGCCTTTGAAGGATGACACGAGCTCAGTGTAGTTAAAAAAAAAAAGCAGTCAGGCTACGGTGAATACCAATCTTTGAGCTGAACAAAGTGATTCAAATCAGCAAAGTGATTTCCACCTCTAATCTGCACCCTAAATGTGAAGCCTGAACCAGCAGACAGCTTAACGCAAAGACTGGCAACTGGGGAATAGAGCGAGTCTTTCCAAAGATAAAATCTATATATGTAACACCTCTAAATATTGCTAATTAGCATGTTTGAACTGGTGTTAGAATCCTTAGAAAAAAGTGTAAAAGTGCCACATGGGCTCACTGCTCTCTGCCTGCTGACTGTGACAACATAACTTCTTATTTTTGGAGACAGCCAGATGAGCAACTTCCCGATTTCCAGTCTACAGTAACCATCTCTGACTCCAGCATGTTACCCAAAATGTCAAACAGTTCCTTAAAATGAAACTGTATTTGTGTAATATGCAACACTTTAGGCACAACCTAAGATATTTAAGATATCTTAGAAACAACCCTAGAGTTGAATCCACACCTTTCAGAGTCTTCACATCCCTTCTATTGCAGAATAACTGAATTACATTGCATCACATCGCCAGGTGTACCTAATAAATTGGTGACTCGGCCTACGCGCTCTTCATTATTCCTCTACTGGTTCCATCTCACTCGCAGCTCTTCCATTATTGGCAAAGACCCCCACAGCATGTTCCCTCATGTGAACCAGGCAAAGCTGACTTTGATTCATTTAAACTTCTACTTTCCTCCCTCGCTCTTGTCGCCTTTGTGGCCCTCCAGGAGTCAATTATCTAATAGGGAGCTCTGACAGGGAGCAAAGGAGGATATCCTCCCCGGCCTAATGGCAAAAACTTGTTGCCCGCTGGGATGAACAGCGAGAGGAACCTGAGTGCATTTCTTTTTTTTTGTTTTTTCTGTGTGGTCTTTTCCCTTGTTCGCTTAATTTGATCCATCAGACTTTAAGCACACACATCGTTGGCTTTGTTTTATTTGCCACTAAGCCAGGTGCACGGAACTAGTTAGAGATGAAAACTCATTTTAAGAAATCATTATTGTCAGTTATGCATGTTTTTACGCATTTTAACACATTCTTACCATCCACAGATGCTCGTTTGGGAAGGATTGTGATGGCTCCCTCGGCCACTCTCTCCTGGCTAATCACGGGAGAGATCTTGGACCCCCAGCTGTCTGAACCCACCCACAGGAAGTGGCCTGTCTGGTTGTTCCTTTTAGCTGCGTCCAGAACTCGTCTGTGTTCGGGGAAAAGAAAATGAAAATTAATGAAGATCAGGGAAGAACAACAACATGGAGTGACCTGTTGGTGCTGTGTGACCTTTTCAAGACAGTGAACTTCTCAATTTAAAATCAGAGAAATTCCTCTCTCAGCCCCTCCCTGTCACTAAAGGCGTCCCCCAGGGATCAATTCTTGGTCCCACCTTCTTCAACATCTACATTAATAACAAAGCGGACTCTGTAGGGGATTCATCCATCCGTCTCTATGCTGACGACACAACCTTCTACTCGGTTGGCATGTCCTCAGATATAGTTGGTCAAAAACTGCAGCTTTGCTTCAATAAACTCCAGCATGGCCTCTCCAGACTTCATCTTCACTTAAACTCCTCTAAGACCAAAGCCATGTGGTCTGGTAGGAAGGGCCATGTACCTTCAAAGTATCTCCACTCTTGATGGGACGTCTATAGACACAACCCTTTACTCAGTAGCTTCAATAGACTCCAGCATGGTCTCTCCAGACTTCATCTTTACTTAGACACCTCTAAGACCAAAGCCATGTGGTTTGGTAGGAAGGGCCATGTACCTTCAAAGTATCTCCACTCTTGATGGGACATCTATAGACCAGGTGACTGGGTATAATTATGTGGGAATCTGCCTAGACAATACTCTGTTCTTTTCAATCCACATCGACAAATTGCAGTCCAAGGTTAAATCAAAAATAGGTGTACATGCAGCCAGCGAGGTATGTGCTAAATGTCTGCGGTGTTTATTTATCTTTAGTTTTAGTCTTGCTGCTAATGTGCATATGTATTGTATGTATTTTTTGCATCTTTGACAGGTCGACGGTGGAGTTGAAGGGGCAATAAACCCGTCAGTGTTACCAGAACAATAGTCTCATCTCATTCATGGAGGGAGTGATACTCACAAACAACAAAAACTGTTCTGATCAAGCTCTCACTCATTGGATGGAGGCCTCTAATCTGTACTGCTTTGAATAAGCGCTACAACCACACAATGCAACAGTTCTAACAAGTGACAAACTTTAAAAAATATTCAAATGAAAAGCTCGTCCTTTACAACTTCAATTCCTGTCCTCATAGCAGCTGTGTAACATCATTTCAAATAAAATCAGGCATGTAGGTGTCACAACTTTCCCGCTGCGAAATAAAATACACCAAAAAATGTCATTAAACCAAAAGTATAACTGGTAGCAGCAGGGAAAGTGTGCAGCGGGGCTCGTGTTTGAGTGCACGGCACGTACCGTATGTCGTCCTCATTAGCGAACATGATGATGGCCCTGGCATTGGAGGTCTCCAGCAGGCGTCTGATGATCTTGTCAAACTCCCCTGGCCTGGGCTCTCTTGGGATTTTCAAAGACTGGGCGATGCACACACCACCTGGGACAGAAAGAGAAAAAGAGAAAGAGAGAGGCAGAATGCATTATCTGTTTTACAGTCACCGATTTGCATTTTTTTTATTTTGCATTCACGCACGTTCAGCCGCTCTACCTTGATTCAACCCACAACCGTTTCACACCTTCCTAACTTGCTTGAAAGCTCTCAGTGTCAAAGCATCTGATGAAGGCTGAGACGCTTAGAAGAGCCTTGCAACTTTGACATAAAGATAAGAATGAGTGGATGGTTGGCGTGGCAGCGAAAGCACAGAGCGGGATAATAAAGGAAATCAGAGAAAAAGGGAAAAAATAAAATAAAATAAAATGGTAATGGCAAAGATATGTCAGGGATGCCAAACATAAAGCACTCTTGGCAAAAAAAAACTCTGTGAAAAAAATACTAGAAAGGCAGCTGGGTGACAGGAGACTACCGTCGAGGAGTAAATCTGTAGAACAACAGAAAAAGCACTGGTAGCTCATTACCAGGCCTTTGTCCCATAATTAAAAAAACACTGAAGTTTTCTGTTAATTAACAGTGTGTCCACAGATAAAATAAAAAATAAAAAACAGGACATTTTCTGTATTTTAATGGTGACTTTGTAGTTAAAAGAACAGAACATTTTATTTTAAAAAGAAAAAAACAAGGTGTTTAACTACAAGGGATGTTTTCTATTCATGGTGCACCATCAATAAAAAAAAAAAGAAAAAACATTGTATTGTAAATCTATGAGAAAAATACAGACATGTGGTCAGAAAACAGATCATTTCTGTTAGTTATTGATGTGTAAACAGAAATAAATGTAAAATAAATCCATAATATAACAGACAATGTGCTGACAGCTCATTAATTTGACTTTGTCCTGCAATTAAATTAATAAAAAAAAAATCTTGAAACTGATCCAAGTCTGCAAATTCTTTGCAATTTCTCTGAACACTAAAAATCAACAACGACACACACGTCAACTGAACATGACGCAAATTTGAAGATGTAAAATAACAGAAATATGCCCATTAATCACATGCTATGAGCAATTATTGTATATATTTAGTTATAAAACTGTTGATGCACATGTATTTCTTTGTGTATGTAAGAAGGAAGTAAATAAAATGGAGGTACAACATCGAAAGAGGGACCTAAAAGAAACTAAAAGTAGGAAAAAGAGGTGGGAATAGTTAAATGGAAGCTGAAAGCAGTTGATTAACAGCAGTGAAGGACTAAAAGGTGAAAGAAAAAAGGAGAATCTGCTCAAATTAAATGATAGTGGAGGTTGGAGGTGTTGATTGCAAGATGAAAAACTGCGAGAACAAAAAAACAAAAACCGGGCCACATTGAAAAACGTCGTCAGAACACAGTTTGAGTGGCACGAAAAATGATCTGTACCCATTACACACTTCTTCATTTACTATTGTTGAGGACGGCAATTATTGTACTCGTAATGTGGGATAATTTCACCTTGTTCCCTCCACCTTGGTCTCACACAATCCAACATCTCGTCCTCTTCCACGCTAATCCGGACATTATGTTTGAGCTCTGTACTGTTAATTAGCCCCGCTGAATGGCATCATTAGTCGAGCTCAAGGTGAAAGGTGTGTGTGTGTGTGCAAACGTGCGGGATTACGCCATTGTTATACATCACCTCGACTCCAGCTGTAACCAGTGCGCCTTCGTTTATGTCATTTGCCGCCGTGCGTGGAAGAGAGCGTGAATGATGTCCCTCTTCCCTCCCTGCCTGTTCCAGTCCATTTATTGAACATCTGTACAGTCTGTCGCTTCCACTACATCACAACCCTAAATCACAGGCACACGCCCGCACCCACGCAGACGCGCACGACGCCAGCGTGCATGGCTGCTAAAACAAATACTCATTAGCCTCAAATTAAAAGCCTCTCAAGGATAATCACTAAAGTGACAAAATCTGCACAGGCATCCCCCCCCTTTCCTCTGGAACCCCTCGCAGTGGAGACGGATGCCGGGAAGTTGGGAAACGCTCTCACTCAAGGATAACGACCAATCTGATGCGCGCATTTTGCATATGTGCACAAAACGGCAAATCATGAAGCAACAAGGCACGCCGTATACACAACCGCACACAGGAGCTGATGTTTGCATTGTCCTTGGAGCGGCATAAAAGTGATTAAATCGTCGTTTGTTTTACGGCCTCGCAGCCGTCATCAATAACTGTCCCTGTGGAGAGCAGGCTTCCCAGATAAAGACAATATCAAACTTGTTTTGTGCGTTTGTGTACACACACACACACACACACACCTGACTGGGAACTCGCTGCTGAAACACTTCACATCCTGGATGACATTGAAATAAAAAAGCATCTCGTTAAAAGTGAGCGTCAGTTATTAGCTCGCACCTCTGCGGCTGCGTTGAAAGGAAAGCTAAGAGGTTAAGTGAGGAGAAATGTCAACAACTTTTTTTCTTTTTTCCCTCCTTTTTAATCATTCACAGAATGTCAAGTTGAAAGTAAAAAAAAGGAGAGAAGAGCAAGATTTAACATGAAAAAAAATAAAAGAAATATCATGACAGAGGATTTGCTTCAAGTTGAAACCAATAAAAAATTTTAGAAATTGGAAAAAAAAACCCAAGTATTTTTAACCCTTTTTGGGGTAAGTGACCATATTTGGTAACTTCCTGTGCCTCTCCTTGAGGTTGAAGAACCATGTGCACTTTGATTTAGTTTTTATATTAGTGCCAAAATCACTAGCTTATGACAAATGTCACGGGAAAAAAATATCCCAGGCACTTTAAAACCACTTTGTTATTGGTTTGCATCGAACTCCACTTTGATTTATGTTTTTTTATGTTTAAAAAATGCTTTTAAAAAATGCTTAAAAAAATGTTACTAAATGAACTTACTGAGCACTTTATAAATACTTTGTTACTGGTTGCGTATTATTACCTCAAACTAAAATGTTTCAAAAAAAATGTTTTTTGCAATTTGTTACTTTTTCTTTTATTTACTATAAATTCCCTTAAAAAAAAAGAAGAAAAAAAAAGAAAACCGTAGACGGGCAAGTTACCATATATGGTAACTTTATTAGTCTTGATTTGCAACATTTTTATATATTTTTTTGAAGTCACACAAGTAAAAATATCTTGAAATATCCTTCAGTAACACCCTCGGGTTGACATATTCATTTTCCGAGTATTTCAAGCGCTGCCCTATAAAGGGTTAAGGCCGATGTGTTGTCTGCTGAAGCTGAATGGAGGAAAAATAAAATCCTAGAGAAAGTTTGGTGAGAAGTGTTCCTGTGAACTCCAAGCCCAGTATTGATTCCAGTCAGAATCTGGGTTAAAAATCTTCGTCTCAGCTTCTTGACACAGTGTGAAAGTTTCCTTTGTGCCAAATAGAAGCCAGCTTCTCTCCAAACAGCGGCCGTGGACATCGACACAATAAACAACACAGTCGACACACGATTTGGCAGTAATGCCTCCTATTATTGGATTAAGACTAAAAATGACTCACCATATTTAGAGAAACTGAAGTGTGAAAAGCTGATGAATCAATCTCAACTTCCATCACAAGCCGAATCCTCGTCATTTGGCTGATTGTGTGAAAAACCGGATAATTAATTGTTTAGAGACATAACACCACACGCTGGGCAGGATGATGTGAGACCACTCACAAATTCTCTCCCCACCCGCCCCTCCATTCACGTCAGATATAAAAGCTGAATTGGATCACGGTAATAGCCAGTTTATTACATAATTCGCCAATTGTAGCACGTTGATCTACGTTGGGCTAATTGAATTAGGAGCTCGACATCCGCTGAGCACCAACACGCCGAGCTCTCGGTTTATCGCTAATAACCTGATTATTGAAGCTTCAGTGTGGAATTGAATGTGACTGAATCCTAATTCCTGGCATGTGTGTGTGTGTGTGTGTGTGTGTGTGTGTGTGTGGTTTTACCTCTCTGGGTGAAGGTGTGAAGCACATTGTTGTGATCCTAAACGCCGGCTTTAGTGCGTTTAGGTTGATTTATGAATAAATGCAGATTATTGTGCATTCTTGTGTGTTTGTAGCTGTTGGTGTAGGGTTGAAGTTGTGCTGATAAATTCGATGTTAACTTTATCCACTGTCTCTCCAAGTGAACTGCTGCGTTCACACCAGACGTGAATTCATCGTGCCATTTGCGTTATAATAATTCGTATCATTCGTGCGTTTAACGCGGCGAGATTCATGTCTGGATTTGCATCATTCGTGCGACTGACGCAAATCCAGATGCCACTGTGTTCGGGTCCATCGGATCCTCCAGAGACGCACACAGCTCGGTGAATTCCACCATCTTCTCCAGGAGCTACGCCTAGATGACGGCCACTTCCAGCGCTGGTTTCGGCTGACCTAGACCCAGTTTGACAACCTGTTACAGAGGATCGGTACCAGGATATCCTTCCAGGATACCAACTACAGGCGCTCTATCCCAGATGTTTTTTCCGCGCCACATGCAACCGGCCGCCAGCAGGAGTACGTTGACCACAGCAACGAGGAGCCAGCAGAGGTTTATCCGGCTAGCATTGCGATAGCTAGCAGCGTGAATTGAGTAAATCAATCGATATTCGCAGTGTAGTTGCAAAAAAACTGAATGAATCATGTTCTTGATGTCACCAGACAATCTGATTGGCCATCGCGGTGCGAAAAATCGCTAAAGTTCAGATTTTTCAACTTGCGTGCCAGTAACATTTTATACATTTAACGTGGCGACAATCACGTCATTCACGCAAATAACGCACTAAATTTGCATCATTCGCATCAGGCTAATCGTGCGATTCGCGCCACAGGACATTTACTTGCCTCTAATCGCATCTTTACATTGACTTTACATGTAAATCATTCACGCCAATGATTTTACTTGCGTCTGGTGTGAAGACAGCGTTATAGTTGGTAATTAGCTCCTTTTCTGTTTGAGATTGAATCTTTTTTCTGTTGCAGGATGGGAAACACCGCTGTCTCAGCGTTTAATTAACAACCTTCTTCCTTCCCACACTCTCTCCTCTCTCTGCACCATTTCATCTATTACCCAACAGAGACTTGAATGGGGAGAAGAAGAAGAAAAAAAAAGAGGAATTACTCATCCTTCTCACTGTGTGCATCTTTCTTCCATCATTTTCTTCTCACCTTCAGCTTGTCAAACTACTCACACAGTATCTCCAGCGTGTTTAGACAACGTGAAGACAAGAAGTAGAAAAGCACATGCTGCACAGCTTTCAGGGCCCAATTTACACTCACACACACACAACATATAATACATGTATGCATGAGCGCTGTTCTATTGCTGTTTTTTGCATCTATGTTAAAACTGCAGGACTTTGGAAAAATTGCAGTTGTGTTTTTCTGCAATACATACTGTGATATGAAAGAAAAAAAAAATACAGATGATTTGAAAAACTATTTGAAAAGAATGAATCATTCTCCAATGATTGGGGTGATTTTGTATGGGAGTGCATTTGCATAGAAAATACAAGATCTTGAAAATGAATTTGAAGACTATTTCTGGGTTCTTATGTCAATGCATCGAAAATAGTTTTGTTTTTCTTTCCTTTGGGTGGCGTTCAAACCTTTCGTCATCATATAGCGTGAAAGGGGGCTACAAGGTGGTTAGCACCGTCGCCTCCCTCGCAGATAGAAGATTGAATACTAACCGCAATTACTCATTATGATACAATAAAATCGTTTTATTGAACTTTCACATTTACATAAACAGAGCACTGCTCCTTCTTCCATGTTGGGCTTAATTGCTGCTCATGTAGAAATCTGCATCAAAACAAGACTAAAATTCGTCTTCACCTGAATTCTGTGCATCTGCTCGAAGCAAAATATACATAAGATTGCACCCAAAACACCTCACTTGCTGAACATTAGCTCATCAGTCAACCCTACAATTTACCTATGTTCCCTAAACGCCTCACGTGCAGGATATGGTGGATGGTAGCCATACAGCCGAGCAGAGAAGCTTCTAGCCTCCACTTAGTTAGTGCTGCTTAGACAACCGTGACCAAAAAGTACCTCAAAAGAGGGAAACAAGGAGTTAATGTCAGATTTATGCAAGTTGAAGCCAAATGACTTCATCTACATGTGCTGTTTTCTATCAGCAGAACATAATACTGTAATCATGATTAATACCCCGATGATTGTACAGCCTTTGTGTTTCTTTTTTTGTAACCAATTCTACCTTTTCAGTTCTTCTCTCCTGTTCATTGCTCATATCGGTGTGCTCAACTGGAGCCTGCATGTCAACAAATCTTGTATCTTGTAAGGAAAATTTTAATAAAACCCCTCAGTGTATCCAAGAACCCTTCAGTCGGACAGAATTATATTTTATCACACAGAAAATAAGAAGCATCTTCATATTTTCTTTTTTGTATAAAGCAGCGGGGAAAAAAAGAAGAAGAAAAAAAAAGTGTGGCATGTTTGAGGTAATTTGCTGTACACACAAATTTGCGATGCTGAAATGACACATTGTGCAGCTTTAATATATGCTCACCTATCACTCAGTCTGACCTTTTATGCCATCTCTTTGCTAAAAGCAAATTTAATAGGCTTGTTTGAAGGGATGACTTCAATAGCAGCAGCCTGCCCCCTGCCCCATCCTCTGCACTGAAACCTCCAGAGCGCTGCAGAAGTGCCACCCTCACTCACCGATACAGCCATGCATCCTCTAATGTATTTATTCTGTCATTACGACTTGGACACACAGAGATGCTAATGTGGCTTCCTGCTAAGCTGAATGAGTAATGAGGCTAACTTTAAAAACTGGTTGTCTTTCCGCCACTGGCGCTGGAGAGAGAGTATTTCTGTGTTAAAGCGACCAAGGGAAAGCCAGGCAGCGAAATCGAAGCCTTTAATGAATCTGCCGTTACAATATGGCTGCGTCACCTTCTAATTACACGCGTGTCCTCGCAGCTCGTCAATTGCGACTATTAGCCCAAATGTGCTCGGACCAAATACGTCTGCCTCCCTACAAATCCGCACGGGAAGAAAATTAATTTCTTTCTCCGGCTTAGCGAGCATTTCTTCGCAACAAACCGCCCTCTGCTTTCACCCCCGTGTAAATACCTGCCAGTGAATTATTAGAGAATTCTCACAGAAATACATGCGAGTTAGAAGCGGATGTATGCGCTGATTTTGACACTCTCCAAACCTCATTAGCACACACTTTAAAATTAAAAGTTGCCCCCTGCTTCTCTACGCTTTGTTCGTGGCTCGGAGCGCTGCAGCCTTTGAAGTCACAGATTTGCTCGTGTGTGGTTGGTGTTCTTCTGACATGCCTGTGTGAGTTCTTCCATGCTTGAATGTTTGCATGTATTTGTGTGAACTCCAGTAACCGGCTTTCATTCTTCCTCTCTGGTGTGGATTAAGTAGTGCGGTAAATATTGTGTTCTGGATTTTTTTTGATTTTTTTCTCCCTCAGAGTTGAAACTTCTCCCCAGGCCTGCTAATGAATCATTGACACCCACCCACAAAACCGCTGTCCCAAGAAAATTTACATCCTCCCATTAAAATATGCCTCGAAGGGCGCAGGTCTTAGAGGCTCGAATGGGCTGGAAAATTTAGAACGGCCCTAACCCGAACCCGAAGAGACGAGGCTCAGACCTGAACCGAGCCCGAGGCGGGAAAAGCTTTTTTGTGAGAACGGACTTAAGCCTGAAATTGCTTATAATTTGCTGATAATGAAACGCGATAAGGGCACGGGGGGGAAAATGGGCAAGTTGTTTCAGTTTCCAGAAATTGAATGTACTTTGGGTAAATGTTTGATTAGCACGGTGCGAAGACACGCTGAGGTGAAATCGTGAGCACACAGCGCTGCGTTGACATAATGTCAGAGCTACTAACGGTAAGAAACGGAGGCACAGTTTGCATCAGTGGGTGGATATTAGATATTAGATAAGTTCTACGCGGCACAAAAAAAAAACTGTTCCAGGTTATGTGCAGACAAAATACAACAATCTGTGGTATCCACTGTATCTAAAAACCTCATTTACAGCCTTTCCTCACCAGAATTTAATAATACAGCCGCTGAACCATCCTGCAGAAACGCTCTTTTCCTTTAGCCGGCATTATTGCTGCTTTACCTGCAGCACAATTAATGTCCCACAGTTGCATTCCAGTGGCTCAGACAAAGAAAGAAAAGAAAGATGTGTTTCAATAAAGGAGATTCACTGTGACAAGCGTTTGATTATCACCATTTTCTCTGCTCCCTGCTCATTTCAGGCCTCATATGTTGTTAAATTCAAGCATGAAGGCAACATGGAAGCAACTCCCACATATAAAGACGACCTCTAGACACCTGTGCACACAAGTTTTCGTGGTCCTAGAAAGAGTCCACGTCACCATTTTGGCAAAACAGCAAAACACTGGGATCTTGGCTTGACAAATTCTACTCAGAAGTTTGTCAAATGCCAATCAAAGGCCATATCTTTCGTAAGAAATATGGAAACATCCATAAATATAAACAAGGACAGTAAGTTTTTGAGGCCCCAATACTACTCTTGTTTACAAATTTTGCACTTTTTTTTCCCCATTTTCAAGGGAGAATATTTAAACACTTCCTCTGCTAGAGTCCTTCGTCTATTTGGATCTGCTGGAAAAAGTTTTCGCTAAATTTTAATAGCTGTGGAAGTTATACTTCTGAAGATATTGACCCCTGAGAAAGCCTTCCCAGGTAAGATGTGTTTTTGAGGGTGAGGGCAGAAACATCCCCAGGTCTGAAAATACATGAGAGTCTCAAAATATTCGACAGAACCTGGTAAACTCTGAGCAAAACCTGCAACACATATCCTGAATTCTGCCTGCATCGACACGGACAGCAACAACACCACGTCTGAGCAGAAAACGCTGCTATTTTTCGCAACATCAAAGCAGTAAGTGAGCACTAATTATATTTATAATGACTAATTAATTAAAGCATTCATTAAGGGGATTAGTAACACAGGTGTTTAGGTGTTTAATGTCAGAATAGCGGCAGTGAAACAGTCTATTGCTGACAAATCCTGTACATTTGAACATTTAAAATGTCCATATATCTGCTTGCAGCTAAATTAAATGTGTTACAAATGCTATAAAGTAATCTAATTTACAGTTGCAGGATAGTTTGTTTCTTTGTTGGTGGTGTAATTAGTAAGGACATTGACGCATTACTCCCCATATTACTCTGTGTCATATAATCTTCGACCTCTACAAGTCACTATAATTTACCTCTCTGGGGCAAAGTTGCAGCAGCACAGTGCTATGAATTAATTAAAAGGACTTTGACTTTTCCTCCATCTTAATTTGATACATAGAGGACAGACTGTGTGGTTTTTCTGTGTACAAACATGAAAGGGGAAGAGGGGGGAGAACAGACTGGACCTTGAAAGGGAAAAATCTTGGCCTCTAAAAGTCTGACTTCACCTTCCGTCTCACAGAAAATGTGAGTGTCTGTGCGTGGAGGGCGGGGCGGCAGGTCTGTGTTCACCACGGGAGTCGGGAAGTCTCGCTGAAGTCAGCACTTGCTCTGGTCTGGGAGGAGACAGGTGGACGACTAGTGCACTGTGTTTGTGCTGCACATGTGAGAGAATGAAATAGAACCTGTTTTATTGTTGTAGGTTTTTTCTAGTGATGCACGATATTAAAATTTCTGACCGATATCTGATATCCGATATTGAGATTTCTGATATCGCCGATAACCGATATTACCGATATTACCGATATCGATATTCAATTTTTGTTCACATTGAAAAATGAGAATAAGTGAGCACTGTGAGAAACTATTCAACAGAAACCCATACCAAATTAGACCACATAGTCTTCTTCATTACGTAACAAAAGTAAAACATATTGAAACATATTTTAACGTTCAAGTCCAGGACCATTTATGTGAAAACATCTAGCAGAAATATCAGATGTAGAGACGAAGGCGCTAATGTTAGACAATCATCGGTTTTTCACATCAGCTAAATTTGTTCATCGGACCGATACCGATACATCGAAGAAAACATTAATATCTGCCGATACCGATGTGGTCGCCGATATATCGCGCATCCCTAGTTTTTTCTATCTATTAAAAGCAACTTTTCTTTCTTTTTGCTGGTCCACAATTTGAAGTGAACCAACACGATGTGGTCTGTTTCAAGTAAAAACATCCCTGCCAAGGCTTCAGCTGTTCCACCGCATGCTATTAATCAGCCTTACATGCTGATGTTGTCTTAATTTGCATGTATTGATATAAAGATTGACACTTGAGACTTGACATTTACGAAACATCGAAACTGAACGTATGTCAATTTTGTTACCAGTCTCCTCCCGTACTTGGTTGAATTATAACCAGGCTAAACAGCTCAGTAATGAACATCTGCCTACTGAAAGACACGACAATCGACTGATATTCCATAAACGCCTCATGTGCAGGAAACAGTAGATGCTAGCTGTGCACAGAGAAGCTTCTAGTGTTCGCTCATTTACTGGCATTCTCAGACAAACGTGTGTTTAAAAGAGTAAAATAACAATTGATGATTTCCTCTACATGGACTGTTTTCAGTGAGCATAGCTTTATAAATGTAGATATCACAGGTAATCATGTTTATTTAATTGCGGAAAGTCCAAATCGTGATCAATGTTGGTTTAATTCTGCAGCCCGGTGTGATTGAATATAGCACTTTTTCTTCTTCACTGGCTCAGTTGGTATCTTTCTGCATGGCTCTGCACTCTAACAAGCAGCAGTGTCTAATTTGGAACCATTCCCTCTTGGCTAAGGCTGGTTGGGGTCTTTGATAAGTTTCCTAATTAATTGATTTGTTGTTTGGTCTATAAAATGGCAGAAAATGGTGAAAAATGTCAATCTGTGTTTTTTTTTGAAGTTCAAGATGGCCTCCTCAAAAGTTGTGTTTGTCTATAATCCGGTCATATTTGGTTTACTGTCTTAGAGAAGTAAAGAAACCAGAAAGTATTCACATGTAAGAGGCTAGAATCGGATGATTTAGATGTTTTTTCTTCAAGGATAATCATCTAAACCAATAAATCGATTTGAAACAGTTGTCAGCCTATTGACAGTAGTTGTAGCTCATCACCATAACCATACACCACGCGGCCAAATTAAACTTTTACAAGCATTCTTACTAAACAGTATTAGTCGCAGTCTGCAACCCAGTTTGCAAACAAACAGAAATGAGAAATGTTTATCTTATATTGCAAATCTAACAAAGTCTAAAACATGACATGTACTAATAATGTCATGCGTATTTGTGTAGCTGACTGAATTTTGTAATCTCAGCGAGTACACAAGCAGCCCAGTGGTCTCTCAGGTAAACTGTATATCATCAGTGCTGCAGTGAGAGCTGACAAGTGCAACTGGAGACTAGTTCTGAGAGTCTGCAGGCTGGAGACAAGTCAGTTAATGTCTCCATTGAGTCATCTGACCTTCCGGCACCTGTCACGCATCACCAATACTTCCAATCAATCAGTTTAATCCCACCGGCTTTCTCGCTGGCTGGTGGGAGGCCGGGTGTGGAACGGGGTGGGGCGGACGAGAGGAAATAGCTGGAGATGAGCTCAAAGAAAAAAAAAAAAAAAAAAACCAGGATGGACTGGATGAGATAGAAGGATGAGAGGTAGGAGAACGGGGAAAAAGATAAGAAGAAAGGGAGAGGAATCAGAAGGTGAGAAGGAGGAAATGGAAAAGGATGGAGAGATGAAAAGATGTAGAGTGTAAGGCGAGGGAGGAGAGAGATAAGCAAAGGGATGATTGGATGTCAGAGCGCAGATAAAAAAGCACAAGGTCAATGTTAAGCTCAGAGATCACAACGAGAGAACATGCCCACTTCTCTGTGTCTACTCCGTCTCTCTCTCTCTCTGCCTGTATGTGACTTCTGAGCGTCGATCTCTCTTCCTTCAACTCCACTGTTGCACCATTCTCCCTCCATCCCTCAGAGAGGAATTTTCTTTCATTTTTCTAGCACCCCCCCTCTCTCCCGTCTCTCTCTCTCCGACACACACTATCTGACAGTAATCAGACATCCAATTACAGCAGTGCCCTCAGACTAGGTGTCTGTGCGTGCATGCGACTGCGAGTGCATATATATGTGTTTGCTTCTTTTGCTGTTTTTTTTTCTTCTTCCCCCGAACACACACCAGTACAGCATCAGATTCCCGCTGATCCCTGTTACACTCCCCAGGCCGGGATGCCCTGCTGTCCTCCAGCCCAAGCCTTATCAGAGGGATGAAAGATCTCACATGTAAACACACACACACACAAACCCACACATGTACTGTAGCCATACAAGAATACTATATGTGACATCTAACAGAAACAACACATGTAGAAAGAGAGAAAACAGACACTCGTATACAGAAAAATCATCACACACTTAGACATGTTGACCGCAGTTATACATAGAGAATTACCAAGAATCTGTTTGCTTTTCTATCTTCTTTATGAGTTGCTCCCAAATGTAAATGAAAACTAAAAATGTTATGAGACTTGCTGTGACCTTTCTGACAACCCAACACGTGAAGACATAATGAAAAAAATACATTCAATTTTTCATCTACATTTATAGCCAAAACATTAAAACCACCGATTGGATATTGTGTAGATGCACCAAAACAGCTCTGATGTGGACTTCAGAGGACCTCTTAAGGTGTCCTGTAGTATCTTGTTGTGCTCTTTAAACCATTTCTGGACAAATTTTGAGTTGCAGGGAGCATTATCCTGTGAAAGAAATACAGTTTCAACAAAAAGGTATACATGGTCGGCAACTATGTTTCCGTAGGTGTCATGGAAACATCCACGTGATGCAAGGACCCAAGGTTTTCCAGACCATCACACTGCCTCCATTAGTTTCATCCTATAGTGCATCCTGCTTGCCCAAGTAAACAACACACAAGCAACTGGATCCATACGGTGGTAAAGATTCAGCATCCCGCCTTCTTCATTGCTCCATGATCGACGGCCATGTCGGCTGACGGCTAACCAAGTTACAATTCACTGTGTGTTCTGACTCCTTTCCGTAATAACCAGCATTAAGGTTTTCAGCAATTTGTGCTACCGTGGCTCTTCCGCCTCGCGTTCATAAGTGAAGCTAGGGCGCTCTTGACCTTGTTCGCCAGTCGTCCTTCCCCGAAACACTTTTCGTCGGTACAAACCATTGGGAGCACCTCAGCAGACCTTCCATTTTGGAGACACTTTGTCCCACTCATCTAGCCATTACAATTTGGCCATTGTCAAAGTTCCCCATATCCCCCCTCGATTGCCCACTTTCTCCTGCTTCCAACGCTTCAAGAACAGACTGTTCACTTGCTCCCTAACATATCCCGACCAATGACGGGCGCTGCTTTGACAAGATAATCGATGCTGCTTACGTCACCTGTGGTGGTTTTAACGCTGTGGCTGATCGGCGTGTATACATTTGTTTACCACTTACGATAAAATTCATCACTTGAGGCCAGACACCGCTGCATTGAATGAGAAACATTTTGCTTTCAGTGAAAGAAAGCGATGTGGAGGATGATAATGAAGGTTAAGGACATGTGGGTTGATGCATGAAGAGTGATCTGTCTCAGCAGAATTGATGCTACTGAACGCTAGGCTTGTTTGAACATTTAAAAGCTGCAGATGATGTTTTTTTTGGTTTGTTTGAGTTCAGACAAGATTGTAAGTCGCAGAAAAAGTGTGCTTGGTATTTGAAAAAAAAAAGCAGGTGAAGGGACATTGAAGATATCAATAAGGAGTATCAAAACTGTTTGAAATATTCTCTATTGATATGTACTAATAGATATTTTCAGCACTATTTAGTAGGACAAAAAATAAACTATAAGCTGACTATAAATCAATTCTATTTTCTTAAAAACTGAAACAACAGTGAAGTTGCCTGAAAGAAAGAGAAATAAAAAAAACAAGTACTACATACAGCACCTAATGGAGCATGGATTCTTCATCATTTCTATAAAAACACAGCTAAATATTTGATAAATCTAATGTCTCCCACAAACAAACAAGCACATTTTATCAATCATCGCCCGCAAAAAGCAGCTACCCACCGATCAGTCCTCCAGGATAGAACACAAAAGAAACCCCCATTAACTTAAACCACAGCACTTGAGTGTACACACAAACACGAGCGCTCTGTATTTAACAGTTTATCCATCTTTATCTCTGCCAAATCAACAGAATCAGTCACCCGGCAGCGCACAAAGAGACGCCAGCGAAATGAAAATTGTGCATCAGATTGTTAATGGAGTCATTTTCAAGTGACAATTACAGTGTTAGACTAAACACACACTCACGCGTGCATTTAATATTTAATAGCAACTTCATCGATAAGTCAGACAGCCGGCCGATCAGCCGGCCCACGGAAACTTCAGGCTGTAATTTGTTCCCGTTAGAATCTGCGACGGGAACAGAATATACGGACGGCATTATGGTGTTTGAATAGCAATGACCACACGGGCTGACTGCTGCTGATAGCATCTGCGTGGGGAAAACATGACGTCTGAATGGCGATGGAAATAAAAGGCGCTGCTGTCCATGAATGCATTAGGGCTTGTGTATGTGCATGTGTGTGCTCATGCGACGGGACCTCACATCTGACATTGACGACGGCCATTGTGTGCTATTCTAATGTAGTTTCCTGCAGTTAGCCGGGCAGGGTGGCAACGCTGTGTGTATGCATAGCAGTACACAAAAGGTTTGGCGCTCCTGGGAAAATTACACAGTCGGTCGATTTTTGAGGTGGAAAGAAGCAAATAGAAGCCCCGCAGAAGATATACGGTGAAGAATGAGGCTTTCTTTAACCCCCTGAACCCCAAAGCCCAGGAGCAGGTTTGAAAGGCAGGTTATCATTTTTGAAAAAATGCCAAAATAACACAGTTTATCAGAAACACAAAGTGCAAAAACAGAAAGAATTTGTGGATTTTGAACGTTGCAACAGTCCTTGAACTTATTTGAATTTCAGTTTCACCTGGAAACGTGACACTTCATCAAATCACTTTTATTCTACGCGACTTATTTAAAATTTTGTTAAAAACAAACTGTGTGCAGTAACCAGCTTTTGTAAAAATCATAAACTTCTACGTTCCTGAGAAACAATTCAGCGCAAGACGCCCAAAGGTTACACAGTTTTATTTTACAAAAACATCTTAACCCTCTGAACCCCAAAACCCATCGGTGAGTTTGAAAGAAAATTGAATCAGAAGTTGAGTTGAGTTGAGTTTTAAACTATGCGATGGAAACCAAATCTAAGCGTAGCATCGTGATCCATCCATCCATCATCTACACACCGCTTAACCCTCACTAGGGTCGTGGGGGCCTGGAGTCTATCCCAGCCGACTTAGGGTGAAGGCAGGGGACACCCTGGACAGGTCACCAGTCTATCACAGGGCTACACTTAGAGACAGACAACCAAGCACACTCACATTCACACCTACGGACAATTTAGAATCACCAATTAACCTCAACATGTTTTTGGACTGTGTGGGAGGAAGCCGGAGAACCCGGAGAGAACCCACGCTGCACGGGGAGAACATGCAAACTCCACGCAGAAAGATCCCGGGTGTCCTAAGCGGGACGCGGACTGCTGTGAGGCAACAGTGCTACCAACTGTGCCACCTTGCAGTCATAGCATCGTCATATTTCATTTAAAAAAAAAATCTATCTCCTCCTTAGAAATAATGTCAATCATGAACTTTTTCCTTAACCCAGATTATGTAAAGGAAAAAACATTCTGTGCTCATCAGCACAACCGTGAAGCACATTAGCGACTCAGCTGTGACCAACAATCATGACAAACATTCAGAGAGTTTTTGGCTGAACTGCAGGCTGTGTTAATGATAAGAGAGGAGACAAGTATAGAAACAAATACATAATGTAAGCAGTTCTATATCTATATTTTTTTCCGGTATTGTTAAAACCTGTGGACAGTTTGGAGAAAAAAAATAACATGTGCAACAATTTCATTTTGTAAAATCAAAGAAACCCACTCTTCACCAATATGACTGTATTTCTGCACAAAACACATCTGTGAGCTCTCTCTACGTCTATCCATGGTTGTGCTGTTTCCACAGAGGAGCTGGACTTTACTCTGCAGTGCAAAATGAGCCCACAGTGAGTTAAAATGTGACAGGAGCAGAAAATCGCCCAGAAGCTGCTCGGGGTTCAGGAGGTTCAACGTGAATGAACTGTTACTTTTTATAGAGCAAATTTAAAAAGTGTGAGCCGCAAAGCGTGGCGAGCGACTTCTCTCCAGCTTGTCACTTTAATGGTTGCCTGCCCACACCCTAAATGCCCTATACTTCATGCTGTCCTCTTAATTTAACCAATTGTGCATGAAACCGCGCGGTTTTCCTGCCAAATCCTCTTTATCTTTGGAGCACTGGAAGAATTCCATTTTTTAAAAAAAGGTGACATTTACAATCGATATGTCTAATTAAAAGAAGCTTAGCACAAAGAAAAATGAAATAGGACAGATAGGGGGAGCTTATATGCCACATCTTTCATTTATTCACCATTGATCACTATTTGCTTTAAAGTGGGGAAATTAGTGTTTTAGCAAATTTAGCTATATAGAACCTATTTGTTAACCAATTAGATGAGTTGTTTTTAGTAATATTAACATCTTAAAACATCAACCAGCATTTACTGGTTCTCTGATTCAAAGTATCCAACCCAATACTGCTCCGTTTTCTTCACAGCAAACAAAGAACGCCTCACTCTTCGGCCAGGTGCTGTGAATGCACTATTGCTTTGGCCAACAATGTCCCATGCATAGATTTGGCCGGATCAATACGTCTTGCACATGAAGTATTCTTCGGGTATTGACGCACACTCTGTTGGCCCCCGGGCTCTGCTTCTTGCAGTATTAATGGATGCAGAGCTTACTGCCAAAAGCTTAGGCGACAAGGTGGAGAAAGAAAAGGGGGGGAAAAAAGCTGCTATGTAGACATACGTGAGTCAAAGGGTTCCGTTTTCATGACGGAGCACAGAGCGGCTTTAGGTCGGTGAAGAGACATTTTCAACAGACACAGAGTTTTTTGTTTTTTTTTTACTGCCGACTGCAAGCGTTTGATATTTTGGTGACTTGTCCTGAACTTGACTTGGGTTAAGTAGGTGGAGAGGTGCGGCGGCGGTGTTGATAGGGCCCGAAAACGCAGCAATTTTAGCGTCGAGGATTATGGTGATTTGAGCTTGCACTGCGTACCCGCTCAGCCCGCTTTACAAGCACGCCGAACAAAGTGCAGGGAATGTGTTTTTTTTTACAATCCAGCATCACTGCAAGCTGCATTAAAGTTTGTGTTTGACATTAGATTGCAAAAAGAATTGCTCCAGGAGATCGTCTAAGAGATCATACTAAGAAAAAAAGATTACATTTCATTTTAAGGTTCATTAACCCTTTGGATCTTAGTCAGTTTCTGGGATTTTTTTGTGCTTTTGTCATATTTTAACTCACTGTGGGCTCAATTTTCACGGAAATATAAAGTCCAGCACCTCTTTGGAAACAACACAACAATGAGTAGAAGTACAGAGAGTTCAAAACATGTCTAGTGAGGTTATGATGCCACAAATCATACATCCATCCATCATCTATACACCGCTTAATCCTCACTAGGGTCATGGGGGGCTGGAGCCTATCCCAGCTGACTTAGGGTGAAGGCAGGGGACACCCTGGACAGGTCACCAGTCTATCACAGGGCTACACTTAGAGACAGACAACCAAGCACACTCACATTCACACCTACGGACAATTTAGAATCACCAATTAACCTCAACATGTTTTTGGACTGTGTGGGAGGAAGAGAACCCAGAGAGAACCCACACTGCACGGGGAGAACATGCAAACTCCACACAGAAAGATTCCGGTGCCCCCACTGGGACGCGAACCAGCGACCTTCTTGCTGCGACCCTGCAGCCCGGCCACAAATCATGACTAAGATAAAATCCGACATTGTACACACATTTCTCTGATTGCTCACAGGTGTCAATACTATTGATGTATGACTGCCTAAATTCTTAATTTGCTTCCGTACTTGTCTTCTGTCTGCTCCATTCAGTCGAAAACTCACTGAATTTTTGCAGTCATTGGTCACAGCTGATTCACAAACGTATCTCGAGCTGCACCAAGGAGCAGGATTTTTTCGTTTTTCAAAGCAAAACATTCACCTTTGGCAAATTTTTTAAAGGAGACATGTAGAATAAAGCGATTTTTGAAGAAATATCACAATTCCAAGCTTAGAGTTGGATAATTTGTCACTTTTAAGTAGCTCAAGGACCGTCACACATTAAAAAAACTAATTAATTTAATAAAATATCATATTTTCCAGCTTAGATTTGGTTAATTTGTCACTTCGCTCAAGGACTGTTACACAGTTAAAAGTAAAAAGACCAAACTCTCTCTGTTTGTAATGGTTTCTGGCGATGATAAATGGAGCAAACTTTGTGATTTTTAAGTTGCCTTAAACCCTGTCGGTGGATTTTCGGGTCCAGAGGGTTAAAAGATAACCCCCTTGTGATGCATCATCTCACTTTTTAAGGAGCCTCAAGCACAAATAACACACGAAAACCGAACCAACATGAAGAATTAATGGCGTAGCTATTTTATCCTGCTTCATTTTAATATTTTACAGCTACACTGCTTTCTACTTCTTTCCTAGAAAGGCATCACCAACATGGTGCATGTCTGTCCTCTATCTTCCCTCCATCTCTTCCACCTCACATGCAGTCGCTACCACGCTGTGCATCTCCTGCCTCCCTCAACCGCCCCGCATCATCCCGTCTTCCCTTCGAGTCTGTGCACCAGATCTCGCGTGTCAGGATCTATCCATCTCTGCTCTGGCTTTGTGTTTCTACTCCCAGCAGCGGGGCTTTGTTGTGCGCCTCCTCCCCGGCTCTGCCCTTCCTCCCAAACAATTCCTCCCCCTGCGCTCCCAGTGAGCAGTATCAGTAGCATGTGGCTCGTCTTTGCTCATCTCAATTACGCATCAAGTCAACGGTGAAAGATCGAGAGGCTCAAATGGACACGGTTTGGTTGATCTGTGTCATTGTGGGCCTTTTAACGCGATCACACAGAAAGCATGACTTCTTTATGTGTTTGGCAATCAGCTAAAGTTATAAAAACCCGTTTCTCGTGGGAGACGTCCGACTAAAAAGACAGTCAGATGGACAGCCTGCCCGCGAATACAGAAACACAATACAGTCTTTTTAACATCTGCTGAACTTTGCTCAGCGATACATCATTTGATTATACGTGTCCGCGCGAGCCGGTGAATTGTGAATGTGGACGACAAGGTTTGTGGAATCAAAGGACAGAGTCCGCTGGCATTTGCTAAGCACTTAATAAGGTGAGTGTGTCACAGACAAACAGGGAGAGAGGACACAAATATACTCTGGGTGAATAACCAGGCACGGAAACACACAGCGGCCGATGGATGTCGTACACGCAGGAGGTATTTACACAAAAAGAGATATAGATAAACACATCTTTTCACTCTTTCAACCGCTGCCAGTCGAGTGTGGAAGTAAAAAGGGGGTCAGCGATGGATTTACAGTTCAGTTAGGAGGGAATTTAAAACAGGTTGAGTTGAACCTCGACTTGAGATTAAAGAGAAGAGAAGAGAAATGAGAACCTCAGAACCGTTCCTCATGACGTGAAGCATCATTTACAATACAGCCGAGTAAAATCTAATGTTGTCATGGAAATGAAAAATCCAATTATGCGCTGGTAAAAATTACTTTTGTTATTTGAGGATATTGAGCCAACATTTTTTTAAAAGTTCCACCAGCTGGTAGTTTCCTTGGAGACCAGGGGAGAGGAGGAGAGAGAGAAAAAAAAAAACAACAGCTCTAAAAACATTGCTGTACCTGCAGATTCCAAACACACCTGCACACAAACACACACTATTAGATTTCTTGTTTGAGAGAGACACGGCAGATCAATTTCGCTTTTCTCCTGGGTTGCTAGAAATCTTCAGGATCTTTCTATCTATGCGTGTGTCAGTCTCACTGCGTATAAGATAAGACGGCTCAGACCAGGGGAACATTAACAGAACGTACGTATAAACATAAGGAGAGCGTGGGAGGAGATGGTCGCTGGGGTGAGGAATGAAAAGAAGTGTTTTCTTTGTGTTGCGTTGATAAAGCACAGTCTGAATGACTTTTCTACGTCTTGAAATCCAGATGACGTGTCAGACTTTTTGTCGCTACAACACTGTGATAATTAACTTAGAACAGAGCAAGGCTACATTGTAAATAAATAGAATAAAATATAACTTTAAATCTGAGAAAAGTAAAGACTGCACTGTTCAAAAACTGTAAAAACATCAGTAAATATCTGAAAATGATGGTTTTATTGCTAATAAGGATACAATAAAACAGTTGTTTTATAGTCACACAAAAGAACACATTACTATGAGTAAAAATACAGATTATTTATGTGAAAACTACGTACAGTTATGTCCTTTTTTTACAGTCAGCATGTAAATTAATACTGTTTTCTGTGATTTGATTAATATCTGTATACATATTATCTGTAATTTCACAAAACAGGAAAAATCTGTACAATTACTGCTTTTAAAATGTTTAAAATATTAAGATCTTTGTCATAAAAATTCAGTCTTATATGTTATGATTCAATGTCTTTTGTCCAACTTTTGAAATACAGAAGGCTTTGAAAGATTGCGTGTACAGGACTTCCAAAAAGTAACCAAGCCTGTGCTCAGCAGATGGGAGCAGAGGAGATGTCTGTTGTATGCCTGTATAAATGCTTCATTTCTTGACTCTGATGTCGCTTGTTCAGGATCTGAACTGTGCATGTGATTGTTTGCTGCAAGTAAAACTTTGCTTTGACTTCAGAGACGATTTTGTGTCTTGATTTGGAGCAGTTAGGACCCCATTGAACAGTTTTCCTAACAATTTTCTTCTGATTAAATACTTTTTTTTAAGTGTCATTTTATGGTCCAACATTGTTCTAATTACTTTTCATAAATTTTCGATGTGGACATGATGTATAGTTTTGGTCTGTTTTTCTAAGAATAGCACATAAACTAAGAGTCTTTTTCTGTGATTATGGTAGTTTATTATCTGTAATTTAACAAAACAGGAAAAATCTGGAAAATAACAGTAAATGATTTGAAAAATTGCAGGTTAAAAAAACATTCTACAACATAGTAACACATCATTTTGAATTTGCGGCAGATACAATCCTGGCAGTATCACTGTTTGTTAGATCCAGTCCTGTGCAGACTGCTAGCTAACACACACGACAAACTTTCCATATGCCACAAACTTCCAAAAATGTGGATCTTGTATTTAAGATCAAGACGTGTGTGCAGTTGTACAATCCAGTTTCGTTTAAGATCCTATTTGATGTGGTTGAAGTGGTAGAAAACCAAAGCTGTGGATGTCGTTTCCTTGTGGTCAACATTTGGGAAACTCAGTGATAACTTCCCATGTTTGTAACAGTATCCTTTGCATTCATTTGTCGTTGCTTTACTTGTGTCGCTTCGAAGTTGAGATCAGTTGAACTCTGCCCTCTACTGGCTGCCATCACTTGTTTCACCTGCCATCACCACATCGCTGCTTCCTGTGTGTGCAGGACTGAACTGTCCCTACCGAGTGAGGATGATGTATTGCCAACACAACATTTCAAGTCAGCCATTTATTGTTGGATTAACCTTTTGTAGATTCGACTAATTTTCCTCCTGGCACTGTTTTTAATGGATTAATCACCGTGTTGTGCATTCCTGTCGACACTTAACGTCGACCTTTAGCTGCTAAAACATCTTGGAACGACTTGATTAACTAATTTGTCAGTTGGTGTACTGGATAGTTTTGTGAATCCACTTTTGTTCCCGTGCTAATTTTTCGGTCCATTTAAGCGAATGCTGGTAGAAACTTCCCAGACCAGCGACTGTTTCCAGCCTTTGATTGAGACGTGTTTAGCGCGCTGCACAAACACTGAGGGCAACGTTGGCTGCATGACTCCTATACGTACTGTAAGCTTGAGCACTTTATATGAGAGATGGGGTCAAAGGGGTTTTCTTTTCCCTCTGTTTCCATTAAAAAACATCAGAAGTGATGCGTCTCTCTGCTGCACGCCCTTTGACCCTGTAATCCAGGAAGTGTGAGACTGATGCGCTCCTTTGCGGGCCCCCATGCAGCTCAGGGCCAATCAAGTGGCCACATAACACCATTATTTCAGCCTTCCCCTCAGCGGGGGTGTCAGCCTCCAATCCATCGATTCCCTCCCTTCTTTAATCCCGCTCTCAAGCTATATTCATCTCCTCTCTCTCACTGTCTACCCCCTGCCTTTCTCCATGGCTCATCCCTCCCTCGTTTTTTTTGCTGCTCCTCCTCTCCACCAAATTTCCCTCCCCTCCATCCCAATCTCGCCATCCCTCCCCTCTCTTTAGAAACTCTCCATCCATCTATTCCCTTCCTCAAAGACCCTCGCGGCCAAGGCTCCATAATGAAATCTCAGCAAGCCTTATTGTGTTGATTAAAGCTGTCAGAAAGGAACTAAGAGAGGAAAAATACAGCCGGGAACAGGGGAAAACAGGGGCTCAGCGGTGCGTTGCGAGTGCCCTTGTTTCAGCTATTGTTTAGCCTTTCCTTCCTTTCTGTGTTTCTTGCTTTCTTTCCGCCCTCTCTCTCAGTTTACATATACACCCTACCACTCTATTAGTGTCTCGCTCCTTCCATCCCCCATCTCTCAGCCTCCCTCCATCCATTCCAATGCAAGCAGCACCTCTCGAGGTATGTTGCCCCTGACCTTAAGTTAATGTAATTCTGTCAACCCACATCTGCCCCTCAAGCCGCTCTCCTCGAGCTGTTTCCCCTACACCTCGCCACCGAGCGTTGTTTAAACGTCACTGGCGCACGACTACGTAGCTGCAAAAATGCTTCATTTGCCCTTAAACAAGGAGAGTTTGTCCCATGCTCCAATGCAGGACGAATGTGGCTTTCAGTGCATTTAGTTTACCACTTAATTATAAAAGCAGTGCTTATTGAGCTTCGAGGAAACGAAGGAGCAAGAAAACAACAAAAGCCATGAATGTAATGAGTGAGTAATGAGTTTAAGCTGTCACCTAATGCCTGCGCTGATAACAAGATGAGATGCGTCAGCGCCGGTCGTGACCTGCTTCGGCTCAGTAGGTGATTGAGCGATCGATCACATCACTGTAGCTTTGCGAGAATTATGTAGAGCGGGATGTCACAATGTCTAAAAAAACACTCCGACGACAGAAGGGAAAACGACATCCCCAGCCGTGTGGCAAAGAAATAGTGAATTATTAGGCCGTTATTGTGATAGCAAAGGAGGTGCAAGAACATTTCTAGGAAACGAAGACTGGAAAATAAACCAAGAGGCCTCGGAAGTGATTTCAATTTGCAGAGAGCAGACGAGGAAGACTCAAATAAATGTTAACCAGCACAATGTACACCATTCCAGAACAACTGCTCTGACATATTGAGTGTGTGCACAACACACAGAAGGATGTTGACATGAGAAAGTGTTTACCAATTAGGGATTTGCACCATATGTCAACATGCAGTCTGTAAATCTAGCTTCTGAAATGCCATAAAAAGATTAAAAGTATTGACCTAACACGCTCGCGCTACACTGCAAACACCGAAACAACGGGGGAGCCACGCAAGCGTGATGCATCCCGTAAGGTAAACACGCTCGCTCGTCAACGCACATACATGTCAGAAAACGCGAGGAAAAAGATCAAGCACCATCATTACCGGGCAGACCTGGAAGGAATTTCCTCCAGAGGCTAACCTTGTATTAACATTACATTAACAGAGCGACGTGCGTATGACAGCTCGACACGACTGCATATCAACTGTTTCTCTTTCAATTACGGAGATGACAGAGAAACCACAGGCAATCTAGCCGGACATCCGCAAGGGGTCCTTTGAGGAGGCTTTGGAAGCAATCTGCCTAGACGCCTGTGACAGATGAGCTAGCAGGGTGTAGGAAAAAATAAGAATTTCCCCCTGATCGCTTAATAAGGACAGTGCAAAGAAGATAAAAAAAAAAAAAAGTTCAGGGAAAAGCTAAAATTTTAGGCAATGGGCGCCTTTTAAATATTCTCAAATGGGATAAACATATCATTATAGACCATTAGAATCAAGCCGGCACTGGAGTTTAAGATGCACAAGATTTCCACTTAGCATTGTACACATGACAGCTTTATAAATGTAACAATACAGCGTTTGAAACCACTTTTGCTGCTGTACTTACATTAAGTCACCACGAATGAGACGCAGCAAAGAGACCAGAAAGAGCGACTTGATGAAATATTCTGCATAACAACCACCGGACAGAGATGGATGAATAAAATATGGCGTGGGGGGACAGAATGAAAAGGGAAAATATAATCGTCCGCAAACTCAGAAACAAGTTTAAACCGACTGGGGAAGGTTGCACATAATTGACAAAAGGTACAACGTTCCACTTTCTGATCCTGCTCTCATTTACATTCACAACACAGAAACCCAGTTGTTACTCTTACACAGCGAGACTCGCAATGACTGCAATAACAGTGTAACCCTCTGCTTCAAGAGTGACAACAATAGTTAGCTAGGGGGGATAAAAAAAAAAAAAAAACGCAGTAGAAGCAATGGAAGAAATGCCTCTAGATTCCCAGTAACGATCGTAAGATAGAGAAGTGATCAGTAAACGAAGAAGAGGCTGATCAGAGGAAAGGGCGACATGCCTGACCTGCATGTTACTATAGACTGCGCTCTATTACCTCCGATAATGAAGGAGTATTCTGATCAAATGGTTTTCTGGTTGATCAGAAAGACACATTTTAAACGCTTCAACTGTGGTAAAAAAATCAACAGGTATTGATTAGTTGATAATTACAGATGTGACCCGGATAAACGGGTATGTCTTGGGCTGTTCTTGAAGATTGGTATTGGATTTTAAAGGATCAGCATCGACTGAAACAGATCAATCTGACTCTTATCTTTTCTCCTGTATTCTACTGTGTGGTGTTCAAATGAACCAAGTTTAGAAGGCTACAGCCATTATTTCAGTCTGACAGATACGTTCAACCAGAATGTATCCTAGTAGGTATTGGATCAGACTCAATACTGGGGATGCCTACTGTTATGGTGGAGTCAGAAGAATGTGATTAATTGACTGTTTATTGTGAAAAGTAATTTTAAATTGTGAAGTATGTCCTTGAGAAGACAAACCCTCAAATTGTATTATTGTTCGCCAAACAACCCAAACTCATAGACATTACATTTTAAGAATGCAATGTCTATATTGTCCAGGTGGAACCAATCCATAGTAAAGCCACAAGAACAGTTTTGGGGTTTTTTTGTCAGTGGTGTTTAAAAGAATCGATTAACAAACTTGAAAATGGCTAAAATACTTAACTATTGTAGTTCCTCAAATAGTGACGAGAGCCTTTATCTACCTTAACTGTTTGCTATGTTAGCAAAGTAGCTAGCCGGCCAGTAAAGTTAGTAACATGGCAGATTAGCGTCAGGTTAGCATCAGAGCAGGCGTCACAGCTGGTAAAATGCAAAAAATAAAATAAAATACACAACATCCACATCGTCCTCATGCTTACTAAACTTATTTGCTACCTAGCATAGCATTAGCATAATAGTGTTCATAGTTGGTCAGCTGACTGAAAGGTAGCATGTTAGCATCAAAGCCTATTTTTCAAGCCTGGACTCCTACCAGTATACAACTGATAGGAGTCCAGGAAATGCTGATGTTACAAGAATAAACTGATGAGGATTTGCAGTTTTAGATGATCTCCAAACAAATCCAGCCACTGCATTTGCAAGAGCTAAAATTTAAAAGTCTGTATTTCCCACCAAATACGAAGAAAGCGTTCCCTAAACGTTTATAGCTGAGGCATTAATCATGCTACCTGAGCAAGTATGTGGTTCACTGGAGAGAACATACAACAGTTTGTCGTGGACTTTACTTGTGATATTTTCAACATACCTTAACAAGAGATAAATGCATAATTTTAAACGGTTTAGTGTAGAAGATAAAATGGAACAATGCAAACTAGTTGGTTTCAGCCCATTCATCCAATTCAGTTAAGCTTCTTTTTTGATTTATAGAGATGAAATGTGTCATCGGGCCGACAAATCCAATATCGGCTGGGCTCCAGTCACCAGTAATCACAAGCCTTAAAGTTAGACACCCGACACGTGGATGCCCGAGGCCGTGTTGCCGACACCTCGAGACTCATTACGCCATGCTGATTGGACCATTCAGTCAAGTGATTCTGCCACAAAAATGAATCAATAACTTGATCAGAAAGTCATTTTGAGGATTACTGGTGGTCTTGGGTGAAAGGGCTGTTTATCAGAAGCCTGAGGTAACAGGAAAAACACATGACCCAGCCATTTCTGCAACAGCCCGAATCAATGGGGGGATGATCAGGGAAGATATTGGCAACACGAGAGCACGGCGAGCAATACTCTCCTCAGCACAAAACAATTGAACGGCAATCTATCTCTGCTCCAGCCAGGAGACGAGCGCGCGGTCCGTCAGACGCGAAACATGATGGGTTTCTCGTACAAAGAGGGCATCTGAATCGAAAATTAAAACCCAACTTTCGCCTAAATTGGAGAACACGTCCCCAAATGGGCTAACCGAAGCACTGTATGTTCCCAAAAGTGCACTGTGGCAAAAAGCCTTTCTGCACGCTCCCCTGAACTGAGGTTTCTCATAAAAAAGCAGGACAGCAACCCTCCCCTCCCCTCTTCTGACGTCCCCTGGGCAGCTCTTATTCCTTGTAAACAGCTGGATGGCTCCTGGCTAGTAAATAAAGCAAACGAGAGAGAGCGGGTGAAAGAGTGGAAGACAGGTAGAGGAGTGGCAGGAAGGAGGGGAGGGGAGAGAGAGAGGCGGGATGGAGACGGGTGGAGGCTGAGGCTTGTAAAAGACGTAGGATTCATTAGGCATTCACACTGTGCACTGGAGAGCCCTGATGCCTCGCAGTTAAAGAAGGGGGGTGGGATGGGAGAGGAAGAGGAGGAAGAGGAGGAGGAGGAATTGTAAAACGGAGGGAGGAAAAGCAAGCAAGTAGAAAAGATGGTGGAGGAAAAAAAGGCAAGAGAACCAGAATGAGGCATCAAACAGGGAGCTACATGGAGGGTGGGTGGGCTGGATGGAGAAAACAGAGGAGTGGAGGGGGGGAAGAGAATAGCAGCAAATTGAAGAGTAGTGGAAGCAAAAAAAAAAAAAAGAGAGACAGGCAGCCAGGAGGAGTGTTGCGGTGCCATAAAATGCCAGCTGTATGCCACTGCAGTCTCTCCCCTCTCATCACCGCACTGTGTGAGTTATCACCGTGTCTGCTACCTGACGCACACACACACACATATACACAACCCTCTTCCCAGTTTACAGCATGTTCACTGATTACTTGGATCCCCTCTCCGGGTCTTTATGAGCCGAGGGGGCTGATAGCGACAGCAACTTTTACTGCCCACTTGTGGGCTCGACAGCGACCGGGGGGGGTAAAAAGTGTCTGCGTATGTGCAAAACAGCGCAAAGTCGTGAGCTCGCGCGAATACCAAAGCAGGCTTCCCCGTAAAGCAAAGTTGTTTCTACGAATGTTACCCTCTGGTCGTGTAAAATCCCCCCATCTGGACGGACACAGACAGGAATGAAGAACGGCGGAGAGGCAGAGGGCGATGTCAGGAATGAAAGCTCTATTATAGTGTGAAATGAAAGGCAGAAGATGGAAGGGAAAGGGTCATCACCCATACAGCACTTTAAGAATTTATACCCCATATCATTAGTTTTGCATGAAATATATAAAATATGTACATTTTAAATTAACGCTGACCGTTTTCCTTAATCTTTTTAGATTGAATTTCTGTCTTCAAGGCAGAATCCCTCTCAGTACGCTGCAGGAAGCAACCTGCAGAGTTTTAAATCTTGCTTGAAATAAGTTATCCATCACAATGAACAATTTCTTTTTTTTTTTTTTGGCTGTTGTTGTCAAAGTAACACTGTCACCTTGCGCTAATGCAGTTGTGAGTGGGAACAGATTTAAAAGCGAGTGCATTCGGGGACAGTGTGACATTTCAGATCTAAGAATCAGTCAGTGTAATGAAGCGTTTTAGTGCATGAAACAGCCAAATTCACAATGTCCTTTCCAAAATATTTAGTGAGATCACTCGCTTGACAAGGCTTCTTGGCAGCCTATTATCAATTCTCAGATGTCTGAGCATCCTCCTCTGCAGCGCCGAGGAGAGCTTTAAGGCTGGTTGACATCTTAATAGCCTCACGCATACAAAGCTACAGGTACGCTTCTTTAAGCTGTTTCTACATCATTTACTTTTACAAAACTGCTTCTGATTTCACATTTGGATTCTTCACCTTCCTGCATCTCATCTGCAATTTTAGTTTTTTGTCACTGTCACCTACTGTCCAGATGTAAATGAGGTACAAACAAAACTTATATTTCCCTCCAGAGTGCAACTTTGCGTGATCACTTTGAGGCATCTTAAGTTAAAAAGAAGAAAAAAGCTTTAGTTGCTAAGTCATCCTCCTCACTGGGACAGTTTTAACCGTCTGAAACCAAAAACCCACTGGCAGGTTTGAGAGAGATGTTATTTTTAAGTAAAATCACCAAAATTACACCATTTATCAGAAACTGGAAAAACTGGAAGAGGTGTTGCACTTTCCAACAGTCCTGGAACTGGGACTTTTAGAGAAACATTCAAATCTAAGCTAAAAATTACAATAGCTCATCAAAAAATGAAAAAAAATCTCTTTGAAAATTGCCAATGTGCCACCGTTTTTCACATCCAACTGTTAGAACAGAAAGAATCATCAGACTTTCAACGTTTTCACACTCTGACAGGTCGCATTGTCAGAAAATTTAACCAAATACGAGCCAAAAATGGTGATGTGCCGCCAAATGTTCTGTAAGTCTCATTTGAAAAAATGCCAAAAAAAAAAAACGTTTGTTTTAATCAGATTCTGTAAAAATCAGAAAATTCTGCACATCTCAAGACTTTCTGACGGAACTCGCCTGAACTGCAGGAAGTGTTGACACAGAGCAAAGAAGACAAGAATGGAACTGTGTAGGTAATAAAATGTCTATAGTTTGTAGAGCCACTAGTTTTTTTCCAGTATTGACGGGGGCACTCAATGTTGCACAAATTGAGATCAGATTTTTTTGAATACTCGTAGAGAAATTTTGTTGGTTTTTGTTGTTGTTTCTTATGATTTGTGCCATTACAGCTGTATTATACTGCACAAAACAGTGTTCGCTCTACTTCTAGTCATGGTTGTTTCCTTAGTGGTGCAAGACTTTAAATTGCAGTGAAAAATTAGCCCACAGTGAGTAAAAATGTGGCAGCAGCAACAAAAAAAACAAACACTCAGACACTATGAGGGTTAAGTACATGTCTTAGGTAGGCCAATGGACCAATCTGTGAATCCTGCGCCTGCTTCGACACCAATGACTTGTTCCCTTCATACAGAGCGAGAGGGTGATGCAGAGTGATAGGGCGTTATAATACATGCATATGGGTGCCACGCAAACACACACACATAAAAGCGCACACAATGACTGACACCGTTTGGTCTTATCAGCGCTTCCTGTAGGCTTCACGTCGATCTGGTTCTCTCTTATCTTAATAAGGTTGCTCTTAACTGGAATGTAATGGGCTTCCCCTCTCTAGTAATGGATTCACAGTGACACACTAACTACGCTTGCTTGTAGTTAAACACGCAAACTATTTCACGGTGGCACACAGGCAGCTCCTTCCACTCTCACACACTTCATGCTATAACACACACACACACACACCCTGTATCCTCTTAAAGTGGCGCTGTCAGCCTTGTCTAACAAAATCTCCCTCTAATCTCCGCCGCACAATCTCACCACCCGCGTCACACTTCTGGGTTGAAGGATTACAAGGTTAAGTCAAGATATGCCGAAGAGTCATTCAGCTCTCTGGCAACATCACCGCGAAATGCAACATCAGCCTCGACA
>NW_007578501.1:180258-188481 GCF_000690725.1 Stegastes partitus | reverse complement strand
TACTGCAAACAGCTTATTTTTGACTATTTAAAAAAATAAACAAATAAAAAAAGACAAAGAATGAAGCAATTTTGATGAAATATACAGATTTTTTGCTTAGATTATGTAATAATTATTTTCTAATAAAACCGAAAGTCATGCATGACTGATTTGAAAATACAGAAACTTGAAAATACAACATTTCCTCTTTATAGAGGTTCTTTCTATGATAAATGGCATAATTTAAGCTTTTTGTTTGTTTGTTTGTGTTGAAAGAAGAAATAACGTGCGTTTCATGCCCACAGATGAGTTTGGGTGTTCATCAGGTGGTTTTAAACCTAAAAAGCCTTCAAACTGTTTTTTTTCTGACCAACAGCTCAACCTTATTCAGCTCACAGGGATATGAAAGGAGAAAAAAGTTGACATTTTCCAGAGCCCATTTAATTTCCACTGTCTCTAAATGTATTCCAGAAAGTTTTTCATCTAACTCTCTTCATCGTGACACACCTCCAGTGCACTGTCCTGCCTCCACAGCTTGAAAACAAGCATTTATCCATTCACGTGAATTTGATTTGGAGTACCTACTGATTTGTTTTGGTCAGGAAGTAACTTGACTAATGAAGTGTTATAAAAAATTGGGATTCTTCGGGCCCATGTTTAAAAGAGGAGTAAATTTGAGGTGCTAAGTGAGTGGAGCAACGGCTTAAATCATAATTTGATTTAATGAGATTCAGCTACGAGGAGAAGTGCCCTGTTCTATTTGTCTCCATCACCGTCTCTGGGGTGATCTGACTAAATTCTGTGGGTCCTTCAAATCAATTTGTGGCACTGCTGATTTCTCTCTCTCTCCACTCATCTATCTCTTCTATCATTACACTCTCCCACTCCTTCCTCCAATCCCTTGACCACCATCTGTTCGCTTCTATCTCTCTCGCTGATATCTTTCTTTGACTCCATCCATCACTCTCATTTGTCCCTCCTTCCATCCTTCAGGTCTTTATCTCTCCTGCTTTATTTCTCTTCATCCCTTTTCTCTCCCCCCCCTCAACGCATTTATCTTGTCCACCTCTGTTTCCTTCCCAATCTCTGCCGCCACCCTCCATCCACCTCCATCATCACTGCAGCCTCTGCTTTCTGTCTCCTCTCTCTCTCTCTCTCCCACCCTCATCCACTCCATCTTCCATCTCCTCTTAAGCTCTCCTGGTGAAGTGAATCGCAATTGGTTCCTCCCAATCACTTCTCAGGCGAAGGCCCGGAGACGAGAACTGCTTCAGTAAAAGATTATGAGGCAGATCCATAACAACTATTAAAGCTAACAAGGAGGGGGGATGACACACACACACACACACATTACACACCTCTGTACGGCTATGGACGTCTCTACTCAGCTTTATGCACGAATTAAACAAACAAGATATGACAACTTGTTTAACGAGCTGCTGGGAGGCAGATTTTTGTTATCTTTGGACGGAAACAGTGCGAGAGAATTCCTATTTTCACCATTTATGCTAAGCTAAGCTAACCAGCTGTAGCTTCTTTTTACAGTAACATGGTGTCCTATTAAAAATAAAAACACCTCCTCTCCTCTTATTGCATTTTTGCAGCACACTTCATTGCACATTTGTCCCCTCGTCGCCATGGTTACCATATCCTCCATCTCTTTATTTCAACTTCTTCACTTCTTTTCGGGGCTCTCCAACAGGAGGAAAACAGCTGAATCATCTCTGGTTTTTTTTTTCTTCTCAGCAGCAGAGACGGCAAAAGAGATACGAGCAGAAAAAATATTTACTGTACCGCCTTGGCAGCTTTCTTTGATAAGCCAGAAAGGAGAAAGCTTCACTTCTCACCTCTCGGTGTTTTCCTTTCCTTCCTTCTTCCCTCCTTCCCTCCCACTTCCATCGTCTCCTTCCCTCCCTCTCTGACCTCCGTGCATCTTTGTGGTTTTTTTTCTGCTGCATCACATTTTCCTCACCGCTTTTCATGTGACCAGCGAAAGAATACAAATCGGCGGCGAGGCAAAGTCAAAGACAGACGGGAAGGACGGGAGAAAGCCGGAAGATTTAAAACATTAAGAGGAGAGGCAGAGGGGATGGAAGGGGGGGGGGGGGGGGATTCAAATGAATGTCAGGCTGCTTTAGTGGCTGTGAATATGAATATGAGTGAATCAGGGAATAAACTGCAGAAGGATTTCCATCACATGACTTCTCTACATTTAAGCGATTCTATCTCTTTCTCTCTCCTCTTCCCTCGTCGCTCTCCTTCGTTCCTCCCTACTGTCATGACAGGAATGCAGAGAGGTCTCAGTTCTCACCCGCTGGGGATTTCTCTCCCACGGGATTCTGGGATCTCTCTGCCTCTCTTTCAATTTCAATTTCAATGCCCTCCATTGGCATCACAGTTGAACAATATTGGCTGAGCATCAAAAGCCTCTCCTTCTATCCTTCTCTTTTTGCCCTTCATCCTCGTCTCTGAATATCTTTCATAACTTCGTTGAGATGATTTTTTTTGAGGGGGGTAAATTTCAGTTTCAATGAGCGTAACTGGCATCAGAGCACTAAAAAAGCATCAGAAACAATTACACACAAACTCTGACCCGTCCTCAGCTTCTGTCCTCCTTTACCTCTCATCTCACTTTCTTTTTTTTTTTTTCCCAAGTAAAATCCTCTCTTTCTCTCAGGCTTGTTCTGTACTCTGTCTCTTTCGGGTTTTCAATCTCGATGTGCTTCCAAGCCAGTGAATAAGATCTGCAGTGTAGTAACAGGTGTGCGGTGTGTACATCCCAAAAGGCTCCACCGACCCTTCCAGGCAAACAGGAGGTAATTTACATCGCCGCCATAGTCTGGATTTAGCACTCTCGTGACGACTACCCAGAATTCATCATCGCCCGCACCGGCAACATCGTTCTATGTTGCAGCTGAGGAATCACAGAAGCTCCGAGTTATCTAACTTGAGGGGGGGGGGGCATCTAAGGAGCTGTCCTCAGTCGCAGGTCTTAGTCACATATTTGCTCTACGCCTAAAATGCAATCTGTTCTGGTGTGAGAGATGACAGGGAAAAAAAAAATCATCTGTTCTGTATCTAAGTGAAGCCACCTCAAGATGAGTCACGACTGTCTATATCTGGCAACGTGTTTTATTTTGCAGGTTGTTTTAGTTGATTGGACAAATGTAGCATTAATCATTGCTGCACACGAAGACAGCCTGGCATGCAGAATTTCAATCGTTTTTGTAAATGGTAGGTTGTTTGTGTTAAAAAAAAATCATTTCTTGTGGGGGTTCAAAGGATTTGAATTTTGCTTTGGAATGCCGTGCGTGCATTTAAGCCCATGTGGTGCGCGCGGTATCGATCAGCTGTCTGCTTCTTCAGATCTTCACTGACAGAACTCTGCTGATTTTTTTTCCTAAGTGTCTGAGTCTGACTGTCCTCCAAACACCTCCCCCATTGTCCAAAAGCATCACACATAAACACCACAGGACTGCCTATCTCATAAATCAAGCCCCGTCAGTGTTCAGTCGCAAAAATTGAATTTGCCTCCTCAGAGTTTACCACTGGAGGTCTCACCCGTGTGTCCTTGTGGAGCGGAGAACGGTGTAGCGTGACCGCAAAATGGAAAACCTTCATTTGAGAATACCGGGTGCATAATGTTAAATGTTTTTGTGGCTAAATAACTGCAAGAATTAGGGTGTGTGTCAGCTAAAGCATCTTGTTCTGGTGGCCGAAAGGTCAAAAATGTTCAACTTTGGGTAAAACGCTGCACTTGTCAGAGTCGTGTTTTTCAAGGGATTGACCAATTTTTTCGGGTCGATGTCCTTATCGGTTATTGGTCATAGAAAAATACAGAATAACCAATATTTGGAACTTATATCCACTAAAAGTCATGTTAATATTTATTTATGCATGTGGTAGCAGGGAACCTTTCATTCATAACAATGTTTTTTCATTCATTTGGGTCACTATTTGTGATTTTATACATTAAATATTATATACTAACCGCATGTGATAGCAGGAAACTTGTCATTCATACCTGGCTTTCTCAATAATAAGGATTACTGTAGCTGAATTAAAGCACAATTAAAATGAGAGTGATGACGTTTGAGCATCTCATGACGCTACGATGCTCTCATCTGTTCAATATTAGATTGATTGATTGAGATCAATAACAATTTGTCTCTGGGAGTTCCATCTGATCTCCTTGATTTTCTCAGTTTTCTCTGTTTTCTCTCTTTCACTGCCCACTAAGATCCATAAAACAATATTAGTTATTTTTCAGTCACTGTTTCAGGGTTTTCTGTGGCTGCCTTCTAACTTAGCTGCTAGCGGTTAGCCACAGTGAAAGCTAATGTCCTGATTTGTGGTGATGGCTGTGCTTCTTGTTCAGTTTTTGCAGGTTGTGTCTCTGATAAAGAGACGTATCTGTCAGTTAGAACAGAGCGTTAACATTTCTTGGACTTCAGCAGAATGCTGCTGTGCTCCAGATAGTGCTAGCTGCAGCCTAAGAGGCACAGCAAGACTCTTAGCAATAGCCGTAGCATCGTCAGGGAAATAAGCTCCAGCTGAAATGAATTACTCTGGTCTGTTTTTGTTTAACAGGCACACCGAGGATGCTTGTGTAAGACTGTGGTGTTTATTAAACCTTCAGCAATGTCTGCTACCTAATCTTTCTGCTAATTCACCAGAGCTGCTCAGCTTTGCTAATGCACTCTCTGTCTCTGTGTGTAAACAATAGTTTTCAGTGATTGGCTGTCACTCAGGACATGCATGTCAATCACATAGAGTTGTGGGCGGGACATTGCTTGAGACCACAAAGCGACTGCAATGGCGCTAAAGTCGAACATTTATCTTGTTTGGCAATCGTCACCCAATAAAAATAACGATAATCGTAAAAATGCCAAATAACGACCTCTATATTCATTAATTGGTTGACCCCTACTTTTTACCAATCGGCCCAATCACAGTGGAGGAGTTGTGGGACAAATACGACCCCAACCAGATGCCATCTTCTACTTGGAGAAGAGCTGAACAACAATGGAGAAGTTAATACTGCTGGACTCTCAAGACTCATGTTCGTACTAGATGACATCCCGCAATATTAACATACAAAAAAATTAAAGGGCAGCTTAGGCTTTGTTTGTATTTTTATGATTCTCCTTTCAATTCTGCTTATTGATTCCGATCTTAATTTATTCTTGATTATTTAGGGGACAGGCATTTAGGGTTACCAGTACTGGAAAATGTAGGTTTTACAAAAATGTATGAGTAATAATAATGTAATTAAAAAATATACAGCAATATAGAATGTATTGAGTACCTTTACTGTGAATACCATCGCACATTTCCCTGATTATACTTACATTCTTGTATTTTAAGTAACATTTTCAATTCAGGTCATCCACATAGCGGTATTAGTATTTTTACATAAGCAAAGAATCTGAAAACTTCTTCCACCGCTGCTTATCTCCGTCTGTCAAGGTCACAAACACTTGATAATTATATGAATTAAAATAAGGTTAATACACCCACAGCCTGACTGCACATCCCTCAAAGGAAGGCAGCGACTCGTAGGTTTGTTAAAGGAGTCAGTATGTTGCTCTAATCACAGAACAGTAAAGGGTAGAAAAGTTATTTTAATCAGCCGTGTTGCGTCTTAATAAGCAGAACAGTTACTCAAAGTCCACGTGGTGCATTCAGCGTCACAAAAGAGAAACAAAGGATCCATATCCGTCATCCTGCTGCCTTCTGACCGGTGAGTTGTGTGAAAAAGTTTGCACCGCTGGTAAATCTTACCAGCAGAAACACAGAGCTAATTGTAACCATGGCAACAGTGGTCCCTCTTCTTGAATGTTTTTCAGTTTAGTTAAGCAACTGTAATGAAAAGCATGAAGAGACACATTCAGTTTGCATGACTGTTGACAGATAGTCAGGTCTGGGTAGATCTATGGCAGGTAAGTGCAGCACACTATCTATGAAAGTAGTTTTGGAACCTTAAGGCGGAATAAGGTTCAAAATGTCTTAATAGTTTCTCTGAAATCTGAATTTTGGAACCAGATTTAAGTTGTAAATGAGATTCCAGGCAAAATGCAAGACCTTCCTCCATTTGTTGTATGCATGAAATATTCAGAAACTATGTAGAATAATTTCATATCACATTTTTGTTGAGAAAGAGTGACACAGAGAGACAAAAATATAGGTATTAAAGAAACACAGCTGTCCTGATTCATGATGAAATACATTTCTTTCCTCCTAAGGAGCCCACTGCTCGTCTGTTCAGAGCATTTACAACCAACTAAATAAACTGAGTAACATTGATTTAAAATATGTTTAATATATGATGAAAAAAGTGAGACGATAAGAGAGACGACACGTCGGACTCACTTAACCAACACGAGTGTGAACAAAAGCGTCCCGTGACCTTTCTGCTGAACACCGGACGAGGACATCAAATAGCCTGCGGGTCGCCAGGAGCTTAAATTAGTCAAAGCGGCGACACCTGAGCTTCAAATTAATTCCATCCCTCTATCGCGGCTCCGCTCCCTCCTTTTAAAAGTCTTGTTAGCAATATCTGAGCTTCAGATTAATCACTCTTCCGTCTCTATCCCTTTTTACGCCGTCTCTCCTCGTCTCTTTCGCTCTCCTGTGCGGCGGCGGCCTAAATTAGTTGTTCTCTCTCATCTCCATCACCTCCTTCTCTCTCAAATCTTTCATTTCAGCGACCTAATTGATCTCCAAAGGCCATCATCCTCTGTCCAGAATCCAAGCTTTGACTCATTTTTAGATCTCCTTCTTTATTTGCCCGTCTCTGCCCTTGTTCTTCTAAAAGCCATCAAGCCGATTCTCGATTTTTATTTAAAAAAAGAAAACTCTGTTCCGACGACCCTCTCCGTCTCTTTCCACAGGCCATCAAGCCCTCTTCCCCAAACAGCTCCGCCTCGTTTTACATTTCACTGAATCAGAGAAAACAGAGAGGTGCTTTGTCCTTGCGTTTATGTTTGTCCTTCCCCAAAAAGCCCAGGGTGGCAATAAAGCGGCGTGAAAACAATAAGCTGTGATCATTTCCCATCAGCCGTGCAAGCACAATCCTTGCTCAATGACCAGGTCCAGAATCAAGATTAAAGAAAATGTCAGAGCTGGGGATGAATCAGGAGGTTTCTTTGAAAAAAACATTTCCAGAGCGGGTGAAACGTATCATTATTACCGAAATAACAGGTAGACACTCGTCCTCCTCTGGCAAAGTGTTTACTGTTTAACATTTTAGTCAATTAACTTTAATCAGCAACTTATCGCATTTGTATAATTACTGTAAACAAATCAAAAGTGAAAACACCGCCCGCTTCGTGGCGAGGACAAAAAGGTTATGAGGATTGTGCTTTGAATACAAAACGTCACTCGCACAGGTGTTTTCAGACTGAGCTGCAGGGTTGATTAAAGACTCCATCATTCTGCTGTGATGCTGTTGTAGCAGGTAACAGGTTGGTGACCATAGCAGCGAGTAGCAGACGCCTCAACAGTTGTTAAGCTGTTATTACAATGTAAAATAACGACCTTTTTGTCTCGTTTTTCTGCGTTTTGTTTTTTTTTTCTAAACAAATTGCTGTTATTTTACAAATTGTTTCGTGAAATTACAGATAAGATCTAATAATATCACAGAAAAAAGTTGTAATTTACATGTAAACCATTTAACATTAAAAAAACAAAAAACAAAAAAACAGGCGCAAAGCTATAAATAACAACAAACTTTTTCTTTTCTTTTTTATTTTTTAACAAAATGGTGATTCATTATTTTACAATAATTTAATGTAAAATTCCATTATTTTTTACTGTATTTAAATTAGTGACAAGTGTTAGAATTTTACAGACATTTGCCGAAATTTAAAAGAAAATTTATGTCTATTAAGAATTGAAAAATATTACTTTTAAGTCAGAATGTTCCAGATTTTTACTGTTGTGTTAAATTATAGATGATATTCAGTAAAATCACAGAAAATAGTTTTAATAAATGACACACTGCCTGCAAAAAAGAAATGCACACTGTAAGAAAAAAATAAGTTTTAACTGTATCTTTAAACAATTTGTGGTTATTTTACAGATTATCTCGTTTTGCTAAATAACAGACAATAACTACTGCAATCACAAAAAAATGATTGATGTTGCCTGTAAAAGAACAAACAAAACTGTCCACAGAATCAATCAAAACACCAAAAATGTGTTTTTATAACTGATATTTGTTCTTTCACATTTGTCTGTAAA
>NW_007578501.1:178147-180058 GCF_000690725.1 Stegastes partitus | reverse complement strand
GTCAGATTTTGGTTTGAATCATTTTAAACACAAGAAAGCATCCATTTCAATTAGATGCTGTGAGACACTCCCTTTGTGGAATCCTTCTGAAGCACAGCTGATTAGAGACCTGGTTATGTGCACTAGGAAACCCGCTGTCTCCAAAATGAAATCTACCTGAGGTAATTCAGTTTCACTACCTTTACTGAGTTACACAAACCAGGTTTTACATTTAAATGATGTTTAAGAGACGAGCTTGTTGTCTGCAGGATTTGCGAGACGCCCGGCGTCACAGATCTAATCATAGCTGTGGGATGTTTGTGTTATTGAAGTTATAGTTTTCTCCGGTCACGGCTTAACACGTTAAATCAGTCAATATAACTGCAAAGACCAGTGTGCATGTGCAGCATCTTTATCAATACTAACAGAATCAGTTAAGTATTCTGTGTCTGTACACAATGGAACAGGGTCAGAATCTTGATTTAGCCCATTTTAATTATGCATTTAAGTGCATCCAGTAATACCTAAAGGGCGTCCAGGGCTTTAGATGTTAGCCATCTGTCTATAAGACTGTGTTTCCCTGCAATCAAAGCGTCTTGCATGAGCAATTACAAGAAGAAATGTGTGGGAATTAATGCTAAGCGCACGAGAAAAACACAGTCATCAGCACAGAATGCCCAATTACGCCATTTTACCCCAAAGTATAAACAAAAGTGTCCGTTAAAGAGGCTTCAAAAGGAGCGATCCGCACCTCGCTGTGCTCTAAAAAGGTGCAAACTCACTGGATGACTGCAAATTCCCAGAGAAAATACCGCCACCGCAGAGACAACAACAAATACACTCGCACACAAAGAGAGCCCAGAGGGTGTTGTTGCTCTTTCTATGGTAATTGCATGATCAGGTATTCTGGTTAAGCACTCTCAGGAGAACTGCCAGACGCTATGTTAAACATTCCGTTCTGTTATAGCTGTCACCGTAGCTCCGCTGTCGTATGTGTGTGCGGTTTTTTTGTTGGTTTTTTTTTTATTCCCCCCCTCTCGCTCTGTGTTGTATGAATCTCTTGTCCTTCTTCCCTACAGGTATTTTCTTTTCTTCCATCTTTCATTTTCTCTCCAGCTCTGCATCTTTCACGCTCGCCGTCGCTATATATTAATATCATTGACAGCTGTAAGAGAAGCAGTGGCACAATGCGATGTGGGAATTCATTATAAAGTAAGAAAAATAATCAAATAAAAAAATACCTGACATGTTTGTGTGTGTGTGTGTGTGAAGCATCCACAGTTGGAGTAACCCTGAGCAAATGACATATTTGGTTTCACAAAGTGAAAAGAAGTAAATACAACCCCTGCAGCAAAGAAATGAGGATTCTTCAAATGTTACTTTTCACTTTAAGAACTAAAAAAAACGAGTGGTAAATACATGTGCCCCTTTTTACTTGGAAATCTCCCTAATTCATTAACTTAGGCCTTAATTGACTCATTAGGACTCAGAATGTCATTAGGAATTCTCAGCTGATAATTCCAGATAAATTCTCTCGACTCATGCGATAACACTAAACAATGGGCTCCTCTATGCAACTGATTGAAGATCTGAAAATGTAATCGGAACTGGTGTCGACAAAGCAGGGAAATGCTTTGAAACCATAAGTGACACTGAAGGATTGTAATTTGTTCCAAACAGGATTGTTGGGTGACACTTCGGCATCTTTCAGAGCACGATTCAAATGATTCTTCAACTTTCTACGTTCCAATGGCAAGCCAAGGGTTGTCGTTAGCGATTCTCAGCAGATAATTCCTGATGAATTTTGACTCTTCAACTCTTGAGATAACAACAAACAACGGGCTCCTCTATGCAAACAAGTGGGGATCTGATAATACAACTTGTAATCATGAATAATGCAGGATAGGATTGTAATTTGGGGGGATTTTGGGG
>NW_007578501.1:165077-177247 GCF_000690725.1 Stegastes partitus | reverse complement strand
TTAGCTTACCAGTAGAAAAATATGTTTCAAAACCAACAAATAACTCAGTGTAGTTATACAGGAATGTCATTATTGGCAGATAGGATCGCTGGCTGACACTTCAACATCTTTTAGAGGGTAACTCAACTGATTCTTCAACCTCCTACAACATTCTATAGAACTGAAAATTCATCTCCCTTTACATGTTTCACACATGAGGCATGTTGTAGCCCATAATACAGAAAACCCTGGACTTGTAAGGCAGGTCAAGGATTGTCATTAGAAATTCTCAGCTGATGAGCTCAGAGCTGGTTCTTCACCCCTGTGATACAATAGCTTCCTCCATGCAGTGTAAAAACATAATTTGCGATCATAATTGATGTCTACAAAGCAGGAATAAGGCTTTAGAAAGATATCAACGTGCTTCCAACTAGCAATTTCCAACGTCTGAAAAGGCAATCAAAACTTGCGTGGAGCATTGACGCACAAACTGAGTCTACAGGGAAGAGTCATCAGAAAGAAACCTTACTTTCAACCACCGCATGAAGTCAACATCTAGAAAAGGCAAAGCAAAAAATCAGGTCTTTTTAAATCTTTAAACTTAAAGCAAAGTCAAAATTGAGCTCTTTGGCCACAATAACAAAAAAAGTCCAGGGGGAAAAAAAAGAAGCAGCATTTGATGAAAGAGCTCTTTTCCTACTGCTAAGCATGGGGGTGGAAATTTCACTTTATGCTTTGGGGTTGTGCGGCGGCGAGTGGCGCAGGAAGTAAGATGCAGATAGAGAGAAGAATGTATTCCACCAAATATCAGCAAAGACTGGAGGCAAATGTCATGCAGTGCAGTCAGTCAAAAAAAAAGTGAAATTGAAAAGAAACCGGCTTCTATAACCAGACAATGATCCAAAGCGTACCTCAAACTGCAGCATGAACCACTCGGAGGAGTGCGAGCCGAAGCTTCTGGAACGGCCCTCGCAGTCTGTCTGAGCTGCAAATCATTGAAAATCTGTAGGTCCTGAAATGTGTACTGCTTGACAGCCTAAAAATATCTCAGAACTTTACATGATTTGCAGGAGCGCGTGGGTGAAAACTGCAAAATCGATGGTAAAAAGACAGTTGCGGTGATGTGTGGGCGGGTGTTTGCCCGGTGGTGCCCGAAATTCTGCATACAGCTGGAAGAATCAACAAAAGCTCTCTTAAATTCGGTGTCACACTTGTGTGTATTTTGCACCTGCATGAAGACAAGATTGTGCTGCAAGGCCAGAACATAAGCTTCATACTTTTCCTCATTAGTGTTCCTACACTTCCTCCTAACACACACGCACACTCAGGCACACAAAGAGTTTCTTGCTTGTTAATTAATGCCATGAAAGGACAGCATAAGCTGTGACTGGCTGGAGGAGAATCAGGCTAGCCAGACAGTAATCACAATGGGCTTTAACTGACAATACAAGCAGACTGCTTATTAATGAGTGCACACACACACACACACACACACACACACACAGTATACAGGCAAATGCACAGAACACCACAGCACACACAAGGACATGTTTAACACAAATGAAGGCAGTGGCGCACACACACAAAGCGCACTGCAGAAGGTGCCAACGTACTTGCTGCACAAACACACACTGAGGGTTGTAAATGACTCGGCTACGTTGTACATTGTGTCTTTAAGGAATGCCAAAAAACGCTTTAGGAAATGATTACGCCGATGACGCTCCTATGGGCCTTCATTAGCTCTTTCTCTCGCACACACACATACATCCACACAACCACACTTTAGCCCTGCAAGCCAATTACAGAGGCAGAAATGTTGGAGCTGGTAAACTCTTGAGGCAATTAGATATTTATTAGCAAAGAGAGCCTGAAGTCTCAAAAGATGAAAGGCACACATAGAAACATATATATAGATATGCATATGTACTGATATACACATATGTGTGTGTGTGCATACAGCAAATTCTCTCTTTCAAAGCATCCTTGACTGAGTCGTCAATTTATTGAACACAAACAGGCAGCAGGAGAGAAAGTGTTTCGACTTAGCACGAACTCCAAGTGGAAAAACTCCGACAACTTCCCCTATTCATTCGCACACAAAGCATGCTTTCAGTGTCAACACTTTGACCAACACTTAAACTGACATCTTTGAGTTTGTACCCTTAAACTTTCGCTGATTTCTTTCGAGACTTGCACTTCAACTGAGACTTTCAATTGAATCAATTTACAACCTATACTTTCGCGGGAGCCCTGTCGCCCACAGGTCTATGCAGCTAAACTGCATTCTCAATTACGTACTGAGGGGAAAATGTTTTCTTCCAGGCTGCCTTTCTGACAAAAATGCTTCTGATCATTTTGTCTAATCAATATATTTTTCGCCATTTTTTAGGATGGGAACGGAAAATGGAGGGCAAGCTTCAAACATGTCGTGAAATTGTGTTTTATAACCAAACACTGTATATCTGTGGAAACTAAGCAAATAGTGCCGAAACCAAACCAAACAGCAAGTTAAACCAAGACTGTAGTGAAGTAAGAATATTGGTACCACAAGGGACACCAACTCCCAGTCACCAACATCACCACCTACATCATTCTGTTATCTTAATAGTACAAATTATATTTCAACACAAAAGAAAGAACTTGGTTTAGCTCTGCAGTAATTAAACTTCTGTCAAACAGGGTTATTGGCTTTATCTCCTCTCAGAGCCTCATTCAACTGATTCTTCAGCTTCTTGCATGCGTTTTCTTGAACTGACATTTCAACTCATTTTACTGCAAAGTTTACATAAAGTACGTACAAGGCCAAATCGGGGACGGCCTTGGAATGGTTGCCAGTTTAGAACAGGGCAAACACCCATCAACAACTCAATGTTTTTGCTTTTAGCCTCAAGTTTTGAACCAGTTCCACCTCAGAACCATTCGAAGACCAAGTTGTCACTAAAATGATTTGGTTATTTAAAAAACTATACCAACCAGCTTTGCAGACAAAATCATTTTATCAGTAGGATTTCAGATTTTTGATTTTCTGACTGTCAGGATGTAAACTGTGGGTATAAGCCTTCCATTTCCGCTGCACCTTGCATGTAACAGTCTCCTCCTCCCAACTTCCAAACAACTACCTACATGCTGAAAATGGCAAGTTTCACCAAGGATTTTGCAGTTAGACAGGTCTGCTTGTTCATTCAGTGGATTACCCATTTACATGGCAAAGCTCGCCTCCACCAAAACAATTCCCCCAACACTACCTTGCAGGGACAGTGTTGCTGTGTTCTGGGCTGAGCAAGACAATTGTGATTGGATCAACATCATCTCGTAAATCTACCTTCTTGTCCTGTAGTTTCCTGATCAGCATTGATATCCTCTTGCATACTCTCTTGATCCGACCACCAGGCTGATAATAATGTAATAGACAAATATTGATGATGATGATTTATTTTGCTGCCTAAAAATGACCAATTTGTTTTCATGACACCTTGTAGTGATCGCATGATGCAATACAACTAACTAATTATTAAGAAGTCCAATAAAGCCCTTTAGCCAAACCATCAGTACTATAAATACATATTTGTAGAACTGTGGCAGAAAACGTACAGAAATGAAAACATATGTCACATTAAAGGGATCCAAACAATGATTCCACTGTAACTGACATGAATGTAGGTCGACAACAGCCGCCATTTAAACGTTAAACAGACACCTTTGAAATGTAACGTGAGTTTGATAATGAAAAGATTGATTTTAGAGCCACCGGAGCAGAACAACTAAGAAATTGTTCAATTTCTCACAGCTGAAGAGGACAGCACACATTAAATCATTCAGACATCGCTGCGCTTTTCATGTTAAGTGGCTTCATTTTGAGTGTTTATCGCATTTCCAAAGCAATCAAAAGCACAATCTAATTTCATTATCGCCAATCTAAGAAAAACAGTATTCGCAGTGGCACCCCGCAGCAGCTGGAGTGAAGACCTGTCACGTTGGCAAACAGCGGAAAGTAAACCGAACAAACTTTAAATGACGGCGGAGGAGGGGGCTAAAAAAAATGTGACTGAAGCTTTGAGTGACAGAATGGTCTAACGTTTAGTGGCAGCTGTTGGGCTGTTTTTTTTTGTTTTCTGTGCGAATGTGAGCGCTCGGTATACGGTTTAATGTGAAGCTAAAAAATCTGACACATACTGCAGGTCAGCTCAGTGCAGCCCCAGACAGCCTGCAGGTACAGGACTGGTGCTACAGTTGCTTATGTACCCTGTCAAATCAAATGTCCTGCGGTGCCACGATTGTTTATGTAGCCTGTCAAAGGTAGAGAAGCGTGGAATCACATTCACCTCGCAATAAAGACTGAGACCTCCACATGATCCAACATGGCACCCTGAGGGCACTGACGTCTCTCCGCTGTATAGACAAACTCTTCCCCGCTACCTGATGATTTCTTTATCTGCGCTGCTGCGCGGCCATCTGTCTGCCGCCTGCATCCGCTTCTAGTGTTTGCCTGTCGGTTTCGCTGTGCAGGCGACGACGACGGCGCTGACAGTTTGGGACGAAGAATTATCCTTCTTCAAAACCTGGTGATTCGAAGTGATAGAATCCAGGTGGTGATGTTTTACCAGCCCGCTCGGCGCACAAAACGGGGTCAGCGTTTGTAACAAATCAAATGCGGACAGATGTAGAGCAGCCCATTTGAGAAGAGATGGAGCTTTATTGATCCGTTTGAGGAAATCAGGTCAGTGCAGCGTAAGAAAGCGTGAAAGGTACCAGAGCCCAGGCAAACACAGAGGATATTAAATTTTAAAATGAAAGCCCTAAAATTAAATATGACGTAATAAAAAAAAAGAAAAAAGAAAGGCAGGTCTCGGGTGACGGTGAAAAGCAGAAAGTACGAAAAAGAAAATTGCATTTCACCTTCTGAAGAACAATTATACTAGCAAAACGTGAGCAATAGAACACAGAACAACAGTGACAAGTGACATTGTTGCCGCTGCCAAGACCAGACAGAATCGCTGGAGGGGAAACTGCAGACGGCAGAAATATAAGTAAACAGTTTTATCACTGCTCATGAAGCCGCGGTGGGCACACTTCTCTCTGATGCATTACTGTCGTCACTCTCAAGCTGGGAAATGATTTTCTATTCACAGTCATGATCCCCCAGGACTGCTGTGTTTGGGGCACGTAGGGACATCTACCCCTATCAGGGTATTTCAAAGCATTTAATATGTACATTCTATTTATTATTCATGAACAACACCAGCTATGTCTTCACTATCCATCCTATTAGTCACTCTTCTATTATGTCCATTTTCACCTGTTCTTTGAGAGAGCACAGTTTTGTCATTTTCAGACATACAGAAATAACTTCCAGCTACCCAACACTGAATGAACCTGTACTCTGTACTCAACACTTATTTAAATTGTATTATTATACAATGATAAGTGTCTCCTCTTGTTTTGTTTTACTTTTTTCCTAAGAGGGGTCAGAAAAGTTCCAGGACTGGTGTCACAAAAGATATATTTCAAATCCAAACTAAAAAACGACAAGTGTTCCCCTTCCAAGTAATCCCCCTGGAGTCTAGCACACTTTCCCAGCCTTCTTTGCCTCCATGCACTCCAAGGATTTTTCAGGATCCTCCACAGCTTCATCATCACAGCCATCTTGATGTTGTCCACGTCTTCTAAACGGGTCCCCTTGATGACCCCCTTGAGCTTGGGGAAGAGGAAAAAATCCCACGGAGCCAGGTGGGGTGAGTAGGGAGGTTGCTCCAGCATGGAGACGTTCTTCTCAGCCAGGAACTGTCGGATGCTCAGGGCGTTGTCATGGTGAAGCAGCCACGACTTGTCCTGCCACAACTCTGCCTCTTCAGCAAACGCCACAGGATCTCTTTGTAGATGTGCTGGTTGATCGTGTGAAGGGGTAAACTTGTAGTTTGGGTTTGAAATATATCTTTTGTGACACCAGTCCTGGAACTCTTCTGTCACCCCTCGTACATTCACTTAGTGGATCTGCATGTGCCACACCTTCTTCTGTCGACATGACACGTCCTCTGTGTGGTATCAACCGACATATATGAAGAGACGCCCCATGCAGCTGGTGAGTGGTGAACGTAAGGGCGCATTAGCACCATCAGTGCAGTTCTTTTTGATGACACCGCTGCATTAATGTAAAAGGCCGCTACAGAGGGCGAGAGACTTATTTTACAGCAGCTGTGTTTGTCCACTAAAGCATTACATCTATTATTACCACATATACCATGGGTAGATTACCACGCTGCATCAAGCACCTTGTCATGATCACAAACACAAGGAGAGAACCCATGTTGTTGTTGTTGTTGTTGTTGTTGTTGAAGAGAGTGTTTCCCCTTCTTTCCTCATGCACTTTTCACACTATGTTAGCATCCAGGGTTTTTTATCTCAGCTGGTTTAAAATATTCCGCTGCAGGCTGTCCTATCTGCATATCTGACATTTGTCACCGTGCCGCGTTGCATTCATAGTGCTGTGGGATTCTCCAGGCTTCCAAGACTTCACAGTGTCCCGAGGAGAAGCAACCTTTTAAACAACAGAAGACGCCAAAGTCACATCATGCTTAATGCTTGTTCTGCTAGTGACTCACATGAAAGCGCATCTGTTTGCTTTGTGGCGGTTTTGTATAGTACATGAGCGAATATCAAAATAGCATTTCTACTCTGATTCTGAATTTTTTTGTAAATGCCTTCACTTCTGGGGCGCAGGTAGATAATCTGCATACCTACTGGTATAAAACTGAATGATCAGTTGTTAGTAAACTGGTGGAGGATATCAAAAGAATAAACACAGGGAAAGATGAAACTAGACATGCAAATGTGAAAATGTTCCCATAACACTGACTAACATTACCTACAAGGTCGAATAATGATTTGAAGCAAATTTTTTAAATCTAATGTCGAACGACAGTTTGAAGGATCCAGCTTTGGTTTTAATGGTTAAATGGTTTTAAAGAGGCAGTGTTGGGATTCTTCAGATTATCACAGAACAATAAGGTGGTTTGTACACTGTGCAGAGTTTCAATGGCCGACCACAGCAGCACATGTATGAGCACCTGAAGAGAAGACAGGCGGTATTTGGTATTCAGTTCACTTCTCTCCTGCTCTCTGTGCTCACATGTATTTTAATTCTTACCAATAAAGCTGTTCTAATTCGCTTACTTTTCATGTTTCTGTTGTTAGTGAGTGGAACAAGTATCCAACCTGCACTGCTTAAATACTAATTTTATCACCACAACATCAAATGACAAAAGGGACTTAATGAAAGGATCATTATGCTTTTTGGAGGTCATGTATTGTCTATATTAAACAACTGATCTGTAAAATAGTCAATAAATAATTGATAGAAAAAGTTAGTGGCAGCTATAAGGAAATAATATCATTTTAAATAATGTTTCTGTAAGTTTAAAGGTTAATTCAGATATAAGATTCTAACTGCAACATTCCAAGGATGTTGTAAGAATGTTGCCAGAGTAACAGATTGTGTTACTTATAGTTTTAACGAACATTTGTTCATAAAATGTTTCCATAACGTGACATATTAGCTGAAACATGTTTCTCGCAGTTTTCTTAAGATGTTCTGTGGATTATAAAATGTTCTTCCTCACAAACATTCCCACAATGTTTCACAGTGTCACCTGACAAAGGCACAACATTCTTGATCCAACATCCCTACATCATTTTAACAACGTCAGAGCATGATGATCTGAGTGTCTTTAAAGAACTATGTTCTACCTTTTTAAAGAACACTCTTTTAAAAAAAAAAACCTTTTCGATTGATGTATCACTAGAACTTTGCTGAACTTCCTCAGAAAAACAACAAATAAAATACAACCGGTGGAATAATATTGCACTCCCACACGGTGATAAAGTATATATATCATGTCTGCCTTGTTCTTCTCTGCTGACCCCATCATTAAACTCATAGCTTGTGTGAAGTGTCCATGTTATGACTTCACACAACCTGGCAAAGCTGCTGACCCGTTGGGACATACTGGCATTTTAATAAAGTGTAGGATCTGCCACTTGACTCTCGGCTGCCCCGCAGGTCTATTGCACTGTCTCAGGTCCAACGCTACACCGCTGGCACAACTTAGGGCGGCAAATCTTATGAGGGTCACTGAGGTTGCGAGAGAGCAAGAGACAGCGAGGTGGAGATGAAGCAAAAAAAAATAGAGAAGATCGGTACAACAAAGAAGGGAATAAGATGACACGAGAGCGGGTCGTGAGGAAAGAGCAAACAGAGAGCTGTGAAAACTCCAGGCATGCCAGCGCCGAGAGACCGTCCACCTGATTGGACATTGCCCTCGTTGCGTGATGTCATGCTTTCTCATTGCTGGTGGGAACAGCAGGTCTGCGCCGAGACCATTTATAGGCCAGTTCGCACCTGTAGTGCAACGGGAAGGGGGAGGGTGGCAATAGTGAGTCACTACATTCCTCCAGGATCAGAGAAAGAGATTTGAAGCGGCTCAGACTGCACTAAATCTACGGATAGCTCCCATTTATTAATCTCAGATTCACGTCTCAGCTGTCTCCAAAATCCCTCTACGCCTTTTCTGCTTAGCCCGTCTCCTTGTCTGCGTTGTGCTAAATTCAATTTCAAGTCATATTAATAAGGAAGAATTACCTTTTTAGATTCATCTCTTAAGTGTGCTTAAAGTGTCCACAACATTTAAGGAGATCCACTGTATCAGGAAGAGCGTCCCATCACGGGCGGCTAAAGCATAAATCATTGAGGAAAGGTTTGCACGGCCGTAGATCAATACGGAAAAGCTAATCTCGCTGTCACTCAAGGACAGAGCTAATTCCGCTGACAGTCAACACTGAATGCTTAATTTGACTGTAAGAAGCCGGTTGCGCGGTAAATCGATAAAACAGCAGTTTTCCAGGCATAGTTTAGCAACTTAAACTAAACCAGTGTGACTTTAGGTCAAGCAAAAAGCATCATTATTACCGAAAGGGAATAAACTTCACCTGCTAGAAACCAGTGAGACGAGCCTGGTTTCGGCTCCGATATGAACCGAGGGTGGAAAGCAAACTTTATTGTTTGTGATGTGCTCAACATATTACTAAAATTGAATTTCGTCGGCACTCTCCTGGAAGGGGGAACATTACATCCTCGCTCCATTTTTAGTCCGACCAGCACCTGCAATTGACTGCAGGGCGAGTCTGTCTCCACACACACACAAGAAAAAAACCTGAGAAGTAGAAGGGTTGATGAGATTTTTATTCCCTCCCCACATTGCTCATATTTTCTCTCAGCTCCTCTCTATTCCGCTCATGTCTCTCTTTTCTTTTTTTTTTTTAGGCTTCCAGGTGTAGGTGTAGTAAGACAAAATGCAGCAGCAGCCCACGGGAGCATCAGCGGGGAAACCACAGGTGTTTGAAAAGCCGAACGCCTACCAGATCCCTCCTGCTCCTCATAATAGAGCCGGCTGTCTCGGTTACGTCAGGGTGCTGCTGCTGCTGTGGCGTGTTGTTGCCGGGAGGTGCAGGATGTACTCGCCGGTTTGTCTGCAGTTATTACAGGACGAATCTTACCTCGGCAGTCTGATATTTAAAGCCAGATATTGGACTTGTGCACCTTCCTTGATATATGATACAGTTCACACGAGGTGATATCAATCTAAAAAAAAGCTACCTCACACACTAAAGCACCTGGAATAAGTCACCTGAAGCAGTGAATCAAAGCTCAAGCACAACATTATTTTGCATAAATTCCCATTCAAAATTGAAAAATGGCATCTCGCGTCGCCCTCGCCGGAGAAATAACAACAAAATCATTCATGTCAGGGAAGTTAAAAGCACATATGGCGCTGCTCTCCCGAACCATCCATCCTTACTTTTTCCTGTACGGTTTATAATGCAGATTCGGGAGGTTTCCACTTCATAGGGAAATTTGTTTGTACTGTTTGTTATAAGGAACAGAGGAAATCTGACAGGCTTCTGAGTGAGCCTGGTGAACAGAAATATACTGGAGCGGGATAATGATCCTCTGCTTTACATCCCTATGGCTTCCAGTCACAGTGATTATCTAGTTGTCTGTGCCTGGCAGTTGGACAGACAGCTGCACCACCAATTAAGCTCATTCAAAAGCAGGCAGTTTAATTAGTTGAAGGATAGTTGTTGAAGGGGCTCGTTCTGGAACGTTCATTGTGAAAAACAATAATTACCTACAGTAATGTTAACCGCTCAATATTTCTCTGATTATGTCTGATAAAAACCGTGCAATTCTGTAAACCTAATTATCTAGAATGTATTAGCGACTCGTCTCGCAGCTCTATAAAATGGCACTTATACGGTAAATATCTTTTTTTTTGGGCTTTTTGAGTATTTTGAAGCGATGTGACCGCAGTTCAAAAATCCTCCCACCGAAACCCGGCAGCAGCCTCTCTCCCTGCTTGAAATAACACATCACGGGGTGGTGGCGTGCTACACACACACACACACAAAAAGGCACAAATGCACAAGGACTAACACGCCCACAAGTGTAGCCACATGAAGACATATGGTCATTCCCAGCACAAGGGAGGAGGTATAATACAATAAGCCAGCAAAAAAGCCCTGGCATGGTCTCCGTGTTATCTGGGCGTTCGTGCATGTATGTGTGTGTGTGTTCGAGCTCAGCGTGACGTTTCCGAAAAACGCCGACCCCTTCCATTCCACGAGGAGGCCATTTTGCCTTTACGCCCGAGCGAACCCGTGACTGCAAAAGACAGACAGGACAGAGAGACGGACGAAGGAGGTAAGTGCGCTGAAAGGGAGATAAACAGAGAGAAGTAACATCTTTGAGGCAAGAGAGGGAGAGAAGATCCAGGTGTGTGTAAGACGCAGCAAAAAAGAAAAAAAAAAACCTGACAGCGAAGCTATGGGAGTATGAATGAGTGTGTGTGTGGGGGGGAGTGTGTGTCAGCGCAGGTGTAAGTGTGTGTAATTTGCCTAAGCCTCTGGATTTGTCTCTACAGAGCGATTCCAGCGGAACACAGGGCTTAAGGCCATCACACTGCAGGGATTTGTTACACACATGCAGGCCTGCGCGCACACACATATATTGACATTTACATACAGGAAACACATGCACACGGGAAACACACGCTAACCAGGTAGCACACTCACATGTCTGGGGATGGAGCAAAGTGGGTTTATCGGACGCAACACTTAAACTACAGACGGGCGAAGAAAGCAATGTGATCATGGGGAGGGTTGTGGCTCTGGTCTGATCACAAAGTTGGCGGTCCGATCCCCCGGCCCCTCCACAGTCGAAGTATCCTTGGGTAAGACACTAAACCCGAAGGTGCTCCCAATGGCAGGCAGCACCTTGCATGGCAGCTCTGTTGCCACTAGTGTTTAGTGTTAGCGCTTTGAGTAGCACTAAGGTAGAAAAACACTACATAGGTGCAGACCATTCAGATGTTCTGTTGGGACACCGGGAGTTGTGGTGTTCACGCGGACGGTACTTACACATGAACCTAAACAGACGCAGACTTCCAAACGGGACGATGCCACACTGCAAAAACTGCTCAGCAACAGTTCAAGGAACACGACCAAGAGCCCAAAGCACTGATCTGCTCTCCAAACTCCAAAGACTCCAATCTGATGTAGCTGACAGGTTTTGAGGACTTGCCGCTAACTTTCTGGTGAAAACACCCCCAAAGGTCTCGTGTCTGTGGGTCAGAGCTGTTTTGATGGCATGAGGCGGACCTGCATAGTATCTGGCAGGTAGTTGTAATGTTGTGGTGGATTGGTGTGTATGTTTACAACCAAACTCCGCGAACAGAACAGACATCTGACAAGTGATCAAGTCTGCATTGTGGAGTATGTAAGAAGTAGATAACAGGTCGTTATAAAGAAGAGAAAGCAGACAAAAAAAAAAAAAGGAGCAGGACCTATTTTGTTGGTTTAAGGTACACTGGATAACATCTGTTTGCCATTTTCTGCTCAGCGTTGCCACTTTCACATTCATTCACTGCATTTCTTATGCTATGTCATTTGCTTTCTGTCTGAGCAATATCTGGCACAAGAATATCTTTTGGGATTAACTACATTCTATCTTATTTCCTCTGATCTCATCTTATTCAGTAGAAGGAAAACGATGATGATGTTGTGGCTGATCAGTGTGCATGTTTACAACCAAATACAGCGACCACAACAAAAATGACAGGTTCTGAAAAAGAGGATAAAAA
>NW_007578501.1:120907-164552 GCF_000690725.1 Stegastes partitus | reverse complement strand
TCCTCTCTCTCCTTCACCATCTCTGCTCCAAGTGTTGCCACTTTTGCTTATATTCAATAAAAAAAAAACTGATTACATTTCAGCTAAAGTTAGGTGTCAGCACCTCCATATGCTTCTGTGGTCCACCTGCTTTTTCAATTACAGGACTTTATGGAAAAGATATGCCCCTAATACACCAGATATCTGCCTGTTAGCCAGAAAGTAAGTAAACTTATGACCCAAAGAGTTTAGAATCAGCAAAAACATCTGGAGGAAAACGCCAACTTGGCAAAAAAAAAAGAGCACATTTCAAATTGGACGAGCAAAACTTCTGTCTAACTTTCAAGCCTGCCAAAGTTACTCCCCCAAATCTGTTTTTGCAGACTTCAAGTAGCTCTGTAATTAGCTTCAATTGGCTTTATCAGCCTGACGTTCTCCGCTTCTACATGCACCCTCTCCTTCACTACGTCCTAAAGTTGATGGGTAGGACAAGGGGATGACTGTTTGTGTGTGACCGACTGTGCCTTGGGAGCTGCAGACTTTGAGCAGATTAATACGATCTAAATATAACCGCTGCTAATCAGGACATCAAAATAGGCGCAGGCAGACACAGATATATACGCATTCATACAGCCTTTCATGTGCACCACACACACACACACAGGGAAAAAGTTTTCGCGCCCACATTTTGTGCTCAAATATGCATGACCACAGTGTTGCCTCGCATCTATCTCATTCTGTCATTTTCATCTGTTTCATCTTTCCGGCTTTCAGGCTGAGGAGGGAGAAAAAAAACACAAGTTTTAGAGAAATTCAGGTGTTTCAAAACAAGCAAGTCATCCATATCCTGTGGTTTATTACACAATTACAAGTTGAAAACTCTAAATCTGTGTCTGTGCAAACTGTAGCTGTGATCTGCAGTGAAAACGCTAATTGGTTTTAGGCTCCTGCTTTGAGATTAAAACACAAAACCCTGAGTTGTGAAGGGCAATCTGCATAATGTAGAGTGCAGGTTGTATTTATACACACACACACACGAATGCACATCACTTGCAGTCCAGCACACACTGAAGCCAAAGACACAAACACACACATATATATATATATAAACTGCCCGAGGTGCTCCACGGAAGACAGTTAATAATGTGACCTGCTGCGAGGAGAGCTCATCATTTTTCATAATAGGCAACTAATACATCGTTAGATTAAGATGCATGTATTGATGCAGAGAAAGGAGGAGAGATCAAGAGGCAGACCGCCTGCAGGAGGGAGAGCACGACTCGCAGAGAACGAGTGCGAGACGAACAAAAAAAGTAGGACTGCAGACAGAGAGAAAGCCTTTTTTTCAGTGAAAGCTTCCCGCATTCTGCTAAAAACAGCCGCGGGCGTGTGCAGAGTCCAGCATTGACCACCGCAAAACACACACTCGGAGGCAACACAAACAGCAAAACACTGCTTGTTGAGCAGCACATTTCCTTGTTTTTTCAACCTCATGAATTTCGAATAGGGTCAAAACCTCCTGGAGGAACAGGTGCACGCTATTTTTCCCCTTGTTAGTTACTTGTGAGGATTTATTGTTTTTGTGGTGTTCTTTCGGCACCCAAACTGCAGATGTACAAAATGTTATCTTATATTATAACCTACACCTTAATTTCTATCGAACATATTCGACTGAAATCCCACCCTAAGTGTCTCTCCTCTAAGAGTGTGATATTCAAACTGGACACTCACATCCACAGGCCGTGCTGTCTCTGTGTGTGGGAAGCAAAATGAGAGGAAACATCCCTGAAAACAACAAGACATACATTGCTGGAGACCAAATCTGACACTGCAAAGTTTCTCCTCCAAAAAGCAGAACCTCCACCACATCCCTGCTTCCCTGCCTGCATCCCTCCACCTCTCCGTCTCCGCTGCCATAGCAACACAGCAGCCACATCCATAAAAAAATGTTTTAAAAAAAAAACAAATTCAAGTAATGAATTCAACCAAACGACTAAATAAATTATTTGTGAGGAATGGATTTAAAAATCAATGCATGAGTAATGCTCACAGATTTTTATTTTTTATTTTTTCAATTTAAATAGATATTTTACTGGATGTCTGTCTGGTGGCCCGTCTGTCCAATAAAATAAATAAAATCTGATATATAGCAGAATGCATTTATCCACAGCTTAAATAAGCCGACCCTGCAGTTTAATTACCACCAACTCCTGTATTTTGTGTGTGAAGAACTTGCTTGAAAGAAAAAAAGTCGTGTTTCGTTAATGAAACTGCCGTATAAATTAACATATTAATCTAACATCAAAGGACTGACATTTTCATTCCTGTCTCTCAGACTTTACATACATTTACTGTAAATACCAATCAAACAAACATACCATAAACGCTGGTTTTTGAATATGTTAAGACAGTTTCATTGATGAATGAATAAAGCATTCATGAACTGCAGCTGACTTTCAGGGAGGTTGTTGGGGTGGATGACGGGCGTCAAAGCACTTTGGATAAGGTTTGGGAAAATGTTTTGTGTTGGCCGTGAGACTTGCCATCACTACAAGCAGATGTAGTATTTAAAAATGTAAAGAAATACTGGTGGAGAACAAACTAAATATGTTTTTATTGAACACTGTACTGCACTGAACACTGTACCAACATGTTTGTAGCTTGCCAAATACATAAAATAACAATTTCTCACTTTGTTAATTCGATGAACCCCAAGTTTTGGTGCTTTTTAAAAAAAAAATTCTGTCACATTTTAACTCACTGTGGGTTCATTTTCAATATAAAGTCCTGCAACTCTATGGAAACAGCAAAACCATAGCTGGAAGTAGAGGAGCATTTCTTTGGTTACTTATTTTACAAAAATTGAACAAGCCAGGAATCAGCATCATACAACATTTTTCCAAGTGGTGACTCTACATGATGTATATATTTTGCTTCTTATATTTCTAATTTAGTCCCACACTTACCTCCTGTCAGCTCTATAAACAGCTTCAGAATCAGCCGAATGGTCCTTGAATTTTTGTGTCTGTTGATGGTAACTGAGTCAGTTCATGGCTTCATGGTTGCGGCAAAAAATGCAGTATTTTAGTTTTTTTTTTAAAGAATCTGGCTGATACAATATAATTTTGATGATTTTTTTTTTTTTTTCAATCGGACTTGTAGAAAAAAGTTATTTTGAGGAATTATCACAAAGTGAACCAGAGATTTGGCTAAGTTCTGCAACAGAAGGGCCAGTCTCAGGTGAGGAGTTTAAGGGCTGTCGGAAAGTTAAAAATCTGAGATTCTTTCTGTTTTTACACCTTCTGGCTCTGATATAAAGTGTAACTTTGGTGGGGGTTTATAAAGACAGCATGCCTTTCTTACCTGGGGTTCACAGAGCTGACAGAAAACATGTTGAGCATCGCACGTTCTTCAAAACATACTTGCTGCTGCAGATCAGCTGTATATAAAACTTTGAGAAAACAGAGTTGCAATTTTTCCTTGGAACTGCACACAGACATCATCAGACAGACTCAATAAAACCCCAAAAACTCTGAAGAAAAGAAGATCTAGATATGGGACGACACCATATCTGAGTGTTTAGGGAACTTACCACTTACCCATAGGTGCAATGGGTTCAGTTATCAACCAGAAACACCTTTTCTACATGTTATTCTTCTGTTTTCTTTGTCTGCCTTCACTGTGACTAACTAAAAAGATGCCAAAAACTCATCTAAATAAATAACTCTGCTGCGCCCAGATCCTCTGTCATAATAACAAATATTGTATGATACAGAATGAATTCTACAGAAACCACTGGAAAGCCACCGTACCCTTTTCCACCTGCATTTTTCCAACTGTGGTAATACGGAGCGAACGGAAAAAAACAATGTTCACCTGCGTGCACAAGCTGGCCAAAGAAGTTACAAGACTCCAGTTTTCCCTCTCTGACAGCTAAGACAACACAGATGCTGAAAGGTAAAGCAAACAGATGCACGAACATGCACTGCTGCTTCTGCTCTGGTCCCAACTAGCGAGCGGTAAATAACCCAGAGCGTGCTCCTTCTGGCTGCTGAAAAATAACTCCCCGCTTCACGGGAAAAAAAAAAGATCTAAATTCCTGTTTTGAAAATCACCATGGCAACAAGATGGCAGTCGGCTCCTGATATTGACGCCACGATGTTGACCAAATGACTTTTTTCCACAGATAAGAGTATCAGAATATTATTTATGGCCACTCATAATTCAGTGTGAAGGGCATTGAGAAAACATAGTGAGGATCAATTTAATATTAAATATATAGTTTTGTGTTGACAGGCGGTTGGTGTTGGTCCATTTTAGTTCCTGGTACACCACATCCCAGAACTACGCTACTTAGCTCATAGTTTGTTGGAGTGTTCATCGGTGTTTGGGGAATATTTACACCAACTGTACCGTTATTCATTTACATTAAGTAATTAAATTCATTCTTCTTAATTTGTGAAGGGGGAATGCTGAACACAAAGCTGGCTTTATGTTGTATACACTGTGGATCAACGTTTGCCTTGAGAAGGTGAATTTCAAAAGATTCTTCGTGGAATATCGCTGCAAATTACTTGAAGCTGCAGGATGCCAGCGTCTGTTTACCATTTTTCTCTCAGGTTTGGCATCCAGCATGGAAGCCCCAGATGTTTGGAACTTCCCCACGGCTTGTGAACACAATGTGAATAACTGAATGGACCATTTTAATTGGGTTTGTGTCGCCAGGACACATTTGGTCCAAGTTTCACTTCCTGTCAGCTGTTAGCAAAGGCTGCAACTGGGACCCGTTTTGAATGTTAATGAATGAAAATGTGTCTGCTACATTAGTCTCTCTTTAAAATACAGCAGTAACTTAGCGAATCGAGATATTTTTTACAATTTTAATTAGCACATTTCTCGTCTGCCGTTACATCCTCGCAACAGCGCTGATTCATCTTTTAAAGCACAATGGTATGCAAATGTTGCAGTAACTTTAGAAGTTTGGAGTCGTATCCATTACCCAGCAGTGCTAGAGAGGAGTCTGATCAGTCCCACATTCATTCTGAAAAAGCAATCAGCATACAGTCAGATTCACAAAGAAGCGTCTTCAGCAGCACGCAGTCCTGCAACAGATGGTGTGGCCCCTACAGAGCCCTGATATCAACATCATTGAGTCAGCCGGATACAAGAGGAGACAAAAAGCAAATGAGAAAAGCTTAAATCCACAGAACAACAGAGGTGCTCGAAGCGACTCGCCAGTCGAGTAGCTTGAACAACCGCATGCCGGCGTACCGAGAAAAATAGGTGCCAATTTAAAGGTAACAAGTCAAAAGGTTATTTGTGTTTACTGGAGTAGGTTTGAAAGCATCCTCACTTTACGACTTTTGCAAAGAAATGCGCATCTGGCACGAGCTTTAGACGGCATGGGGATTAAACGACATCAGTAATAAGGAAGGACAGTGTCACTGCTGCTTTGTAACATTTATGTTCACCTCTGTTTCACCTCTGCGAGAATTTTAAATTTACCTAAATAGTTAATGTACTGTTTATGTATATGGAGAGAGCGTTAAGTAAAGTACAGTATGCTGTAATCACTGACCCTGAAGTGGCATCTTCCTGTTTATATGGTGCTGATGCTCTTGAAATAGGTGCTTAGACCATAAGGATTGCATGCTTTCCTATGCACTGGAGAATGGAGACAGCTGGGGACTTTTATGAGTGTCTTTCTCATCTTACTGTGTCGCTCTTTCTCCATTTGCTTCGTCTGATCTCTCTTTTTATCTCACTTCGCTCAGTGTATCCTCCTACCGTATTCTTTTTGATGCTGTCCTCAGCCCAAAAAATAAAAAATAAAAATGACACCACTGGTCATTCATTTGAACGCCTACAACAAACCAATCTTTAAATCTTTGACATTTCGTGGCCCCGTGAATTAGAGCCGCGCTTTGTGAGAAGCAAAGACAGACTGTGACATTTTATAGTGTCATAAAAACCTTCTCGGTGTCGCCGCTGTGGCTTCCAGTCTCTTATAAAACTAATTTTTAACTGCTATTAATAACATACAAGGCACCGCATGGTCTGCTGTTGCAGTTTATCACTAAACTTACAGCCCTCGGACTCTGCCAGTGTGGGTGGAACTAAGACCAGTTTAAAAAGGAGGCATGATCAGACTTTTGATACGATGGCTTCTCAGAACGGTAACAGCCGTCCGTACTGCATGCGTCATTCATCAGGTAGAATCAAGAATAAATTACAGACCAACGTAGCCAATTAGAGTGTTCCTACTTGACTCTTCAAAATGTAGAAGTTGCAGTGGTTTCTAAATTCAGCGGCTCTTGAGGGCGATCGAACGGTGAATAAAAATTGGCAGCTTGCGTCACATCAGCAACTCTGGATTGAAAACACACACGAATATGACAAACCAACAACTGGATCCTCTTCTACATGCTCCATTGTGGAATTTGAAAGGGTTATTTGACTGACTTTTTTTCTTAAGTGGTGAATATTGATTGAGTTGATCATGTGTAAAATCTGGTGCACTGATAACATTAGAGTTAAAAATTCTGAAAGAGAAAGTCATTTTTTCGTCACTTTCTTCTCGCCAATCTGTGGAGCAATGTTTGAAGAGCCATAACTTGAGAAATAATGTAGCTAGAGTCCTGAAATTTTGTAGAGATATTCATATGTACATATGTTCTGCGAAGGTACAACCTCGCTTTGATAGAATAATACAAACCAGTTATATGATGGTGTAAAGTTGGTCAAAAAATGTCAACGTTTCTGTCTACCCTGATATTCCATCAACCATAAAATCTCTATTTTTCACCATATGAGGCAGATTTCTTTCCCCTGTGTTTGGCATCAATAGGAGCTTTGTCAGTCAGAGTTATACTTTATGAGAAAAAAATGTTAAAATGACATTTTTTGCATGTCTGGCCGATGTCAGGACAATCATTAAACAGGTATGATAGGTGCAGCCATTCAGAAAGTGGTCGCAACTTTAGAGCTACTGTATATATTATTGTTATTGGGCTAAAAGAAAAATCATGATTTTCCAATCATTTCAAATTCAAATTTCAAATAATTTTATGAAAAGTGACACCATAAGCAAAGAGATTTAGGGTTCTAGCTACATTATTTCTCAAGGTATGGCAAGATTTCTCAACACATTGGCGCGAAGAAAAGATGCGAAAATCTGACGTGAACCCACTTTTTCTACGATTTCTTTACAAAAAAAAAAGCTACCTGTCACCAAAGGTTTTACACGTTTTACCTAAACACATACATATGCACAAAAAAATCTAGTATGAGACGGTCAGGTGGGAACTTTTTATAAAAATTTGGTGAATTGAGGTGGAATGACCCAACAGTACGTGCCTAAGAGTTGGTTACCACTGATGGTAGTGCCGTGATACCTTCAAGTGTAATAAGTTCCAGAGAGTTAGACCATTATTTTGCTCATTCTTCATGATGTCTAACATCACACCAAGCCATTTCACTTAAATCTAACTCGCTCATTGTTTCTGCCTTTAAATTCTGGTCATTACTCGCTCTCATGACAAGAAGCAGTGGCTGTATTCTAAGTTTCCATCTATGAATTTCTCACTCAAACAGTCACAGTCACATCACTTGTCAACAGTGTTTTCATTTTCAATCTTTCACATATGTTTTCTCATGAATGACAATGCCCTTTCAATGACTTGGGAAGGGTTTCATAGTCGCTGCCACCACCAGCTGTTCAGCTCAACAGTCACAAGTGGGGATGCTCTAAATAAAGATAGAAGTAGCACTGCATATGGCGTTGTGTCAACAATATTCACACACTAATGATTTGAAAATTACAGAAAGCACATGATCTTGGAGACGTGGAAGGCTGGGGATAATTTTAGACGTGGTTATGCCACATGACGAGGAGAGAAAAAATATATATATTTCAAGCTTCAAATCAGGTTTGACAACTTGTGCGTGACATTTTTGAGGCGCGTGTCTCTTCAAAGCACCTTAATACTTCAAAAACTGCCAGACTTCAAAATATCTAATGAGATTATTTATCACGTATTTATGCAATTTTCAATCTTGAAAATCTTGTATACTATATATTGAACCGAGCTGCCTCATTAAAGCTAAAGTATGCAGAGGAGGAGGGAGAAACCAGCGAAAGTAAACTGGGTTTTGAGAAAGAAAAACACCCCCCACTGTTCACGTCTTTTTCAAAAGCCACTCCTCAAAAAGACGTGAACGCATACCGTCTGACTACAGCTGCAGGACTGATCCTGAAGAATGAGCTTCGGTGGAAAGAGGAGTAAAGAAGCATTGGAGCTTCTTGAAACTACCTCGTGTTTAAACAGTGTCCCGTTCAAAGCTGCTATGAACTTACGTAAGATAAACAGCATCAAACGCCACTTGCTCGCCACTTCAATGGAGACAGGAAGTGAACATATACACAGTTGTGGAGACCGAAAAGATGCAAATGGACATAATCATCTGGCATCTTTAACGTGTTGTAGGTTGAGGTGGAACTCTGATGTGTCTGCTATTCTGGTGCTATCTTGCTAACCTTGGCAACAAGTCTGCTTAGCCCCGAGGAAGACTCCGGCAATGTGCGATGTGTGCAAGCAGGCAGGTATGAAGCTAGGCCATCCAATCGTTTCATGCACACCCTGTCTCCACACGATTAAGTTACCATACAACTAAACCGCATTCTCGAAGGGAACGCGATTGAAAAACCTTGATTTCTGATTTGTGATGAGGCAGCAAAGGCGGGCACTTTGAAAGAGCGACAGAATGTGCATTAGGAGGACGGATGGAGGTATAAACTAGAAACCAGAATAAATGTCCCCAATGGACCATCAGTCTTAGAAATAAGCTTTGTTGTCTCTCGCTGTTTACTTTCAGTTTTCACTTGCTTTCTGGTTTGGTTATGGTGCAGAAACTTAGTGGTTAGATTTCTGAAAATTTAACGCTAAGACACTTTCAAAGCTTGGTTAAGGTTTAGCACCAACAATACCTGGTTAGGGTTAGGAAAAATACCATGCTTTGGATTAAAATCTGACATAAGATTGGTTGACTAGGATAACAAAGATGTGCTGATTAGAAATGTGTTTGTGAGACATTGCAAACAAATGCAATCCAGCAGAAATTACGCTTCCATCAGAACATAATGGAGAATGCAGTTTAGTTGTATAGTAACAGAATAGGGTTGCTACTGCAGACCAAATGCAATGACTGCTGGAGCTGTGCACTGGCCTTGACTGCCACAGATAGCAGAATTTTTTTTCTCTTTTTATTATCATTGATTGTTTTCAGAATATAAAGAGGCTTTCAACAAATACAATAGGAATAGAATGCTTCTTTACATTGCATACTCCAGCTTTAACTCTCTCATGTTTGAAAGTCTAAGGTAAGGATACATAGAGTCAAAACCAGTGTCTATCAGTTGAATTGCCAGAGCAATACGAACTGATTTACACCACTTTCATAGCACCTCGGCCTCCAGTAAAAAGACACTGAGAGAAAAAGGGAAATGCAGAAGCAGCCAGGCGATGTTTCGCCCAAGACAAATTAAGCGCAGGCTATAGAGCCAGGAAAGATGTACGTATAATGAAAAACACAAAGGCAGCAAAAAAAAAAAGGTGGGGGGGAAAGAAAAATACAAAAGGGAAGAAAAGACGAAAAAGTAAGTGAAGATATAAGGCCATGTCTAAGCCTGCATAAATTCTTATTTCTCTTTTGAATAATAACAGTTTCATTCTGTAGTGAAAAATGGGGAAGGCTTGCGTAAGTGGTGAAACTTTTTAAATCCGTGGTTCCGTGCAGGCACAGTGGGAATAAATTACTCTGTCAGAGTCAAACTATGGAGACACAGCTATGTTTGTTAAAGTGGGGAGTGTTGGAAATGCCTCTAACCCTCAGCCATTACCCATCATTTGTCAGGTTCCACTGCCACACTCGGTTGCATAATTGGGTCCGCGCTACCTCTTTCACCATCAGCCGTCGCTTAGATGTAAATGTGAGGGTAGCCAATGTAAGAAAAACGCAAGACTTTGATAGGTGAGAGTGCCGGCTGCTGTTTTCACAACTGAAATTGCGTTATGAGTTTAAACAGTCACTGCATGCTATGTGGAAGGTGGTTCAGACAGATTGCATCAGATGAGGAGCTTTTTTTTTTTTTTTTAGAGGAAACTGGGAGGGAAAGGCATGTTAGTGCACCTTATCTGTGTCTTTCTGTTGCTGCCATTCTGCATTCAAACACTACACTGTAGGTTTCTCCTTCTGAATTCACTCTGCTGTTTTTCTTCTTCCCCTTACAGTTGATATGAATTTACATCTTGCTACACTTAATTATTCCTCCTGGGCCAGACATCATCCTGACACTGAATTCTCCTCACACAGCCAGACGTAAAACCCAAGTTGAACTCCAAAGGGGTAAAGATAAGTTTTCAAAGATGCAAACAAAGGCTGGAAGCCCACAGGGGAAATGTACACCATCTGCTCGGATGCGAACTGAGCTCACTGTTTATCATATATATCGTCTTCCAGCTCTACTATGTATGCAGACATGTTTTTGAAATAATAAAATACTGAGGAAATGATTTCAATTGACAAGAGTCGTATGAAAACCTTTAAATTCGGCTTTTTGTGATCTTGCTGAGGATGTTTTTCATGGTCTTTAAAGTGCGGAATTCGTACAGATCAGAGAAATGCACTTCAACAAAACTGTAGCTTCACAAGTGCCAGAGTGAGTCTTTTTTTTTATGCCTTTTAAGACTGGGAAGAAAAGCATAGGCTGGAAGAGTCAAAAACCTGAAGAGGGAAGAGAAAGGGGAGGTCAAGAGGGAAGGATGGGTTTGAAAGAGGGTGAACTTTCACAAAAGAAGAGGAAAAAAGACTCATGTAGAGGATGAAAATCACAGGTGCATGTGTACAAACTTTGCATTATGAACCCAACATGCTTGTAGTTGTACCTCAGGAATAAAAAGGACAGGAGATTGCAGGGTAATGTGTAGAAAAGAGACAAGATAACACAGAGAAACAAAAAAAAAGAATGAATCAGGAAGACTCTGGATGATCAGAGAGAAATAAATAGTCAGAGACAGATGGAGATCATCGATTACTCTTCCCACATCCCAGCATTCCAGCAACCGACATGGATCGTTGTCGAAGCAACAATGCAATCGCGCCGCCGACAGAGTTGTAATTCTGCCCCATTCACTCCCAGCTAATCAGCCTCCGCCAGCCCACATCCATCAGTCTGCTGGGCTGAGAGTGTGTGTGTGTGTGTGTGTGTGCAACGGAGGACACACGGATAATACGGAGTAGATGTCCATTCACGTGCATCTGCAGCTATCTAAGTTTGATTTATTACTGCGAGGCAAAACGTAACAGAAGACACCCGGAGTAAGTTCAGCAGCCAGCGATCAGGCCGCCAATTCGGCCAGCTGGAAGACAGCAGGACTGTGTGTGTGTGTGTGTGTGTGTGTGTGTGTGTGTGTGTGAAGTTGTGTATCGCACATGATCTGGTCCTGCTGAAGAGCAATGTTGTAGTTACAAGCGGGAAAAACACCTCCACAACGAATTTATCCCAGCCTTCGGTGAACCTTGGTAAACACTGGGACCAACACAACCGGAAGAAAGTATAGCTGTTCCAATGGATATAGGTTTTGGAAATGCTTTATTTATTACAACTAACTGTACAACCTGCATCATTTGAATCCATAATCTGCTCTGACTCAGCTCTGCTTTGACAGGTTGACTCAAAATTCGCAAGCGATATGGTTTTGTCTTTGGTTTTAGGGCCGATGTTGATACACCGATACCCGATATTTGGAGCCGATACACATTAAATGTAATGTTTTAACAGCATGTGATTGCAGGGAACCTGTCATTCATAACTAGGCTTCTTCATTAATACCAGTAACTATGACTGAATATGTAAAATAGAAACAGGAGCAATTAAATCAGGGCGCTCTAATCTGTTTATGAGATTGATCAGTTTGTCTCTTGCAGTTACGTCTGCTGTTCTTCTCCATTTTCCTAATCTTTCACTTTTATTGCCCACTGAGTTCCATATCTAAAAGCGTTATTATTAATTATTGCTTTCCAGATGCTGTTTCACGGTAATTTGTGGCTGCCTTTTAACTTAGCCGCTAGCCATTAGCTGTGAGAGTCGCTAATTTCCTGGTTTGTGGCAACGGTTTCTGTTTCGTGTTTAGTTGTTGCAGTCTCTGCTTGAGAGACATTTCTGAAACCACAGAGTCACTGCAGACAAAGAGAGAAGGCTGCATCAGACCTGAAGTAGAGCATTAAACTGATCAATAATCTGTTAAAAATATGATACCGATAATCACAATAATGCCAAATAATCAGCCAGGCTGCTGATCGGTCTATCCCTACTAAAAGTTGCCAACAGCATTGCTTACTGTCATTATCATCTGCTCCAGGTTGGGTTTCTATGGCAAAGTACCAACAATATAGTAAAGTGGGTCACTGGTTGACCCAAACTTGGTCCCTTTGGTAACCTTGAGTGCAGAAGTTGCCAACTTTGAGCAGCCACTTTCTCAAGAGCTCCCTCAGCCACGAAACACCTCAATCCTTCACGACCACTCTTTCAGCAGTCGACCCATTCTGCCAGACTCGGTGGGCGACCGCTGTAGGAGGGACGTGGAAGGACCATTACAGTTCCCCACTTAACTCTGTAAAGAATCGCACACTCGAGGAGTTGGGAAAATCATGTGTAGCTCAAGTGAATACATTTTTTTTTTCTGAAATGCTAATATCTGCCCCCTCAAGTATTAGAGGTAATTAAGCCTCTGCCCAATGGGAAGGCGTGCAATATGGAGGGAATTGCTGCTAAGAATGCGAGGTCACGGCTCTGCCTTCTTGGAGCATCTGTGATTACTTCATTGTCTGTGTGTGTGTGGTTTGGTCCCTTGTAAAATGATGAGCACTTGTCTCAATTGTGAACAACCGGACTGATGACTTGAGCTCCAAGGACAATGATTGCCTGATTGCCAAAGGCAGTCTGGTGTCAAAGGCCTTGGAGGTGATTATTCTTAATCACCTGAAAGGATTTTTGAACTACACATGGATAATCAGGGTCCTGGAGTTGATAGCTGTGTGTCTTTTGAAGCAAATATTCACAAATTATTTGACATCTTAAGGTTCTGCTGCCATTGCTTGTTTTGTAGATGCCTCCAATGAGGTTGACTTGATTAATTATTAGAGATTGTTTATAAGCTGATCACCATCATCACATGTTGCTGTATTGCTATAGATCACAGACATTGTATGTATTATAGGGAAGTATATGTTTAAATGCTAAATAATGATGTGCAGCCAGTCACATTTGGCAAATCCCGATAAATCAGCTGTTATATGCCTGATAATTCTTATTATAGGTGGAACATTTTGGTCATTTAATGAAGTTTCCTTTAGTAAAACTTGTGAAAAAAGTTAATACATTTCCCACCACTTCCCATCACACTTGATAATAGTAACTTGCAATATGCTTATTACACTAATTACATATTGGTATGGTGAGGGTTTGTGCTGACAGCTTTATTACATGCCCGATTTGTTCACTGTAAATTAAAGCAAATGCAGCCTGTGCAGCATTTGAGTATTTTGTGTACACTTTACCTTGACTGGTTGATGAGATGTCTGTAACCAACTGTGAGCATAATTTCGAAGCCTTAATTAGAAAACGGTTTACAGCCTTTACCTACATCCACAAATTTTGCTTTGACATTCTGCTTTGTTTAAAGAAATCTGAACTCAGCTCTGACTGGACCCACTATGGATGTGGTTGTAAGATGTCTTTTATATTGTCTGTAGCGTTTATATGGGCCACATGTGTCCTTAATAAACTATTGTTGATAAAATGCCACACTAAAGTCACTAAACCCCTAAAAAAAACTCCTCCCAGTGTATCAGATGTACGTAAGTCTTTTGCCTTTAAATGGCTTAGAAATAGCTTTACACTGTTGCCTACAACTCTGCTCAAACACTGGAAATCTACTAATGGCAACTTGTAATATTGGAGTACATTAGCCGGATTTGTTTGGAATTGATTCTCATGCAGAATAATGATATGGAAAGCCCCAACCTGCAAGTTAAGAGGATTGGTTCCTTAAGTGAGTTATAGGAAAAGAAAAAAAACCAAAAGTCCGAATTGATGTTTTGAGATAATCGTCTGGATACTGTAGATTCAAGGTGTAACTGCTCAGTCATGGCAGCAAATGAGTCTTCCAGCATATAAAAGAACACAATATGGACATGTTAAAGTACATAAAAATTATAATTTTGATCATCAGGCGTCATTGAAAAATGTGAAAAGAAACAGAAGCATCAGGTGTCCTTCCATTCTCTTCCAATGTGACAAAATCCAACATTTCCATTTCCAGTGTTTTCAGTGTTTACCGTTCCATCCGGTTTGGTTTCTCGTGTTTAGCCTCCCGACATTCATTTGCAGAGTGAAAAACAAGGAGTCTAGATTTCTGCATCAGCATACAATGGTTGGGTTGTGATCGTGAGAGGCTGACAACATCAAAGTTACATTCTGCTTTGATCACTGACTGTAAATCTAATTTTCTACAAATGATGCTCCGAGCTTAAAGTCGCTAAGCTAAGCTAAGCCTTTTCCGAAAATCATTCAAGTGACAGTTTGTATAATGCTGAAACTGTTTTTTTTATTTTTTTTTTTAACCGGATTCAATGAAAGAGGGATTGCATTTAAATGAGAGGAAGTGGAAGTTCCCTTAGACGCATGTGAAATCAGCTTTAATTAGTCTCACTTTGAATGTATCCTGTTCGTATTGCTGCGTGTACGTTTTTTTGCCATCACCATAAAGCACGGACTCCTCTTTCTGTCTGTGACGCTAAAATATTTGGCCACTGGAAGCACTTAGCGACAACAAACAGGCAGCATTCCTTCGCTTTGCATGCAGGATAATTGTGTGTTCAAGCATTCTAAATAATTTAACCTCTTCTCCCCAACCATCCTTTATATAAAAGGTGGGAGATATTTTTGGGTCGAAGCTCTAAGATGGGACTCTCAATGCACCTTGAGGTTTTAGAGCCAAACAAGTTTTTTGGGGGGGCTTTTTTAGCCAACATTGCTTCATGTCATTTATTTTAACCGTGACCCTAGAGCCCTTCTGCAGACACAGATGAAAAATTGAAAAAAAAAAAAGATGAGGCAGGAAAAAAAAAAAAACTTTAAGTCACTGGAGCAGAACGGTGAAGAGGCTTGAAAGTGCTTTTAAGTTGTGCAGGCAGATTCCCCTGAAAAAAAAAAACACAAACACACAAAGACACACCCTCTCTCACGCACAAACAAATATGCATATATAAAATCACAGTTAAACCGCGCCGGCATAAGCTGCACAAACACACAAGGCAAACACATACCTACGTGTACCAAGCGGTGCAGTAATATTGCTGAAATTACTTTTGGGGCTTAGCAGCAACTGGCTGAGTTTTTTTTTTCTCTCTCTTTCCCTGATCTCTTGGTGGAGTCAGAAAGGCCAAACAGGGACAGAGAATAGAGAGCACACACACATATATATACATGCATACACACAGTAATACTCCTTCTATCCACCTCAGTGTGCCCAGCACCCTCTCCTGCTCTGTCATAAGAGAATATGAGGAGTTCTCACCTCTGTCAAGAAAACCACTGGAGCTGAAACACACACTATAGATGGAGCCGAACATACAGCAGAGCGAGAAAAGCGCATCTCAATATCAGAGGCTGGGAAATCGCATATAGTGGTTGTAGCTGCTGATGTAGTGTGAACTCGCCAAAATGACTGTCAAAGAAAAACATCGTGGACTGCGAGGATGATTTATAATTACTCCTTCATTTCCCATCCAATCGCTGTGCTGAAGTAGGTTTACGGGTCAAAAAAAAAAAAAAGCATCGCAGCCAACCCAGGAGTTTTCTGGGAATCAGCAGGCAATTTCTGTCGGATGTTTTATTGGTGGAGGCTGAGGGGGAAATTACTAAAAATGGCCATTTCAGCCGAATGGGATGAAATTCAGCGAGCTGCTCGGGTAATAATTACCATTTCTAGACGTCCTCGGGAAACCCTAATGCCATCCGCAGAGGGCTGTTAACTCCTAATAGATATTGTCAATTCCACCCAGGTGAGAGATTGGCAACATAAGGCTAACATCAGCCAGATTATATTAGAATCTGGAGACTTAAAGCGGATGTTAATGAACTCTTCGAGATAATATATGTTTCAGGGTAAAAAAAAAATAAAAAATCACACGAGGTAAGGAAGCGCTAATACTGCATCCTGGAGCAGACAGCCCTGTATCCACACATATATATATGGAGAGGTTTACTTAGAAGTCTGTTTTAGAAGGACGCCACAAACCAACAGAGTAAACAAGAGTCCGGCGGCCCTTCATACAACAAAGGCGGCGTCTCCTTGAGATGAAAACCAAGGCTGGTGTAATTAGTTACAAATGGATGGGTTGATGTTTGTGCTCCCCGTGTGTGTCTGACTGCGCGGTGATGAATAGTATCAGTCTTAAGTTGTGAGGGGAGTGTAATCAAGGACAAGAAACAGAAAGCTAATTTGACCCGAGGGACGCACCATTGTCAGCTGAGTGAGTTAGAGATTACGTGCTGCTCCTTTCTTCAGCGTCTGTGTGGGCCTCAGAGATTCATAATGTTCACCTCATACATGTGGAAGGAAATCCATGAGTGAAGTCATGATGATGTACATTATGAAGACGCAGATGTGTGTAACAGGCATCGCGCTGCATTTCAGTTATCTTGTGATTCTTCCTCCTCTGAATAAAACAACATGAGCCAGCAGCAAGACTAGAATAATGACAAGGACCGCCTCCATTGTGGAGGGCAAGAGTGGACTGAAAGCGAACTAAAGAGGCAAAGCTAAGCAAAAAGGCGGAAGATTAGTGTAGAGCCAGAGAACTAATTAAATGAATCTGGAGATAAACGTTTAATTATTTTCTCCCAGCCCTTCTTCTCCTGCTCATTTCCTTCCCTTCTTCATTACCGCCTTTGCAGGAGCTTGTGTGGAGCGGCCAGTGTCAGGAGGAGGTGACTGTTCTGAGCCGATGAATTCAGTGCCCACACACACACACACACACTTTCTCTTCTTTCTCCCTTCACTTACAGGTTATCCCCTCTACCATACACACTGATTCACCGGTTCTCCCACACACACACACACCTCCTCTCACTCGCAGTGTGTCTGAATGTAGATGTGGTAGCTTTAATCCCAGTTGGATTCCGTGGGGAGGTGAGGAAGGGTACTGGAAGGAGAAAGGGCCGTGACTTGATTTAAAAGACGTCTTCTGTCTTCGCTAGGTGCGCCGCCGCCGCCCGTCTCATAGCACAGAAATCCATATGTTCCGAGCAGCTTGATATAGGAGGATGTAGTCTCTGCGCCATATGCTGCGATTTCCACCGCGAGGGTCAACAGCAGGGTGGCAAAGCGAGAAGGGAGACGCTCTTTCGGCGGAAGGAGCACCTGTTTCGTGGAGCTCCGCCAGGTTGAGATACTCATACGCCGCGTTTTCTTTGACATTTTGAATCTTTCTCGGGGAATCGGCGTCAGAAAAAGACACGTCTCGCTGGTTCTCCTCTCTCTGCACCACTCCTTATTAAATCCCCCCCTCCGAAAAGAAACTGACCTTCGCTTCATTTGTCCATTACCCTTTGATCAGCGGGCTACATCGGCTTGTTGTGTGCCAAAGCGAGAAACTTTTGCCTTATGCACCCAGTTCACGAACGGTTACTAATGATGAGTAAACACGTTCTGGCCCATGCTCACTGAGCTGTGTCTGTTACCGGTTCTGCATGAGTGGAAAGACGTGGCTAGTGGGGGGACAACACGCTGCATATGCTGGAGAATGGAAAAAAAAAAAAGTCATTGTGAATATATTTCAGGATGCAGGTACGGTTGAGCAAACTGCAAAAAAAAAAAAAAAATGTTTTACATTTATACACACAAGATAATGGAACATTTGAAGAGAGTCCACTGAGGAAACACACATCATTAGTGAGAAGACATCACTTTAACAATGCGCAAAGACAAAAGTAGGCTGAAACAAACAAGCCAAGAATGCCTGGCAAGTGGCACCTCACTCCTACACCGGCCGCCTAATGCTTAAACTGTATACGAAGATTTCACTGTAATGTGAAAATCATCTTTAAAAGATGATCTGTAAACAAGCCTGAGCGAGAGTCTACAAGCGTGCGAGCAGCGCTGCATGCTGATCAGGGCGATCGGTCTATCGTTGCTACGTGAGCAACATCGCAGGAGTGCAACGTGAAGCAAATGAACATATCATGCGATGATTTTTTTTTGCTGCTTGATAGAAAAAGAACATTCACGGTTCTCATTTTCTGTGACTAACCTACAGGAGAAGTCGGACTTAAGGGTTCTTGGATACATTTTGCGTTGAGTATGTCGACGTGCATGTACACAAACAAATGAGAAACAGTAGAGCAACACTACATAAGAAGATTTGGTTGCTTAAACAATTGCAGCATCTACTATGTCAAAGTATTTGGGCTACAGAATTTATAATGTTCACCAGAAACAGGAACTCTCCCAGTACTGTCTTGCCTTTACATAATTCACTTGGCAGTTCAGACTGGCCCCTAAAAGCTCTGTTTGACAAACACAAAGCCACTAACAAGCAAAACTGCACTTTGCCAGTTTTACACCAAAGTCAAGGGAAAGGTAGCGGACAGCAGAGAGAAATCCCCGATGCTGTAACTCTTCACCTCGCGACAGACATGATGCTAATTAACACTGTTGCCAAAGAGGGTTTTAAAAACACGAGCGAGCCGCTTGAAAAGCAGCGTGTAATACATCACACACCTATTTTTTTTCCTCAAGTTGACATCCCAGAGCTGTGTGGAGAATGCCAAGAACAAGTTGAAACAGAGCTGTCACAAGTGGAATATTATGCAGCTGCAACAGACTTGTGGTCCAGCTGGACAACAGAGTCCTACATGGGTGTAACGTGCAGGTAGTTAATGAGAACTTCCAACTGAAAAGTCACTGCTGGGTGACTCCATGCCAACTCACCTCGGGCCTCCCAGTTGAGGTGGTGGATTTTGGTGGAAGAAAAATCATGCAAAAACCTAAAACAGGAGTAACATCAAATTTTTTTTAAGTATGTTTCCACTGAACAGGAAGACTTTCCCTTCTAAAAGTAAAATAAAGAAATGTTAACATGTGCTGAAAAGCAAATTTTCCACCTCCAACTTCAATTTGAGGAAGACCTGTGGTAGTCAGTTTTTGATGTAGCTAAATATGCAGATGAAGTTGTTTGTACCCACAACAAAAAAAATGTTGGAACTGAGTGAATATTAGTGGAGATATTAATTCGTTTTAATCATAAATTATAGATTTTTATTATTTTTATTTCTGTTTTTTAAAAAAATCTAATAAAAAAAATTAGCAGAAGCTGTTGGCATGATTACAAGTTCCAACTTTTTCTTGATGTTTCTGGGATTTTCTGCCAAAATCTGTCAAATCCTGTGAAAAATGAGCGATTTTTCAGGCTTTAAAGATGCTAGAATTTATCAAATTTAACACTGATGGCCTTTTTTCCAAACTTCATAACTCAAACAGCAGTTGGAGTAAAACTGTAGGATTTTGCCAGTCTCCATGTTTTAGGTGAATGTTTTTTGCATTATTTTATGTGTTTTCTTCATAAAAATGGATGACATAAACTGGGAGAAGTTCTGAAATCTGGCTGAATTGGCATTGAATGACTCTGCTTGCAAATGGCATATTCATAGATGAACACACAAGTGAGAACACTGCAGCGGTGATGAGAGAAGTGCTACATAGTGAACATAGTGAACATAGTGAACATAGTGAACATAGTGAAGGCTGCAACCCTGAACAAGTGCTCTGGCCACTGACTGCATCTTACATTTGGTAAGTTATACCCCTGCTGTATTTATTCAGCCATTTTTTAAATTGCAATATATATCACAGAATAACTGAATACTACAACATGGCTTTTTCCTATATCACAAAGCCTTAATACTGATGTACAACACCAAAACCTAAAAGCAGTTTTATCAACCATATTTTGTTTGCTTTCTGATAACTTTTCCGACATTAATCTTGCTGGAAAACCAAATTCCTGAGCCTCTGTCATGTGGAGTCGTTTTTAATTATAATTTATCTTCACAAGATTCTCTAACATCACAATCCTTGCATATGTTTTCTGGCCATTTCATGATCAAAATGCAATAAACTAAGCTTTGCAAGCTTGTTTTTTCTTCTTCAGTATGTTGTTGATTTTTCAAACACAAGACAGAAGAGCACAACTGACAAAAAAGGAAGATAATTCACAAAACCGAACACATGAAAAGGAGTTGGGAAAAAAAAGCCATGTGAACACAGATTACTTTAATTCACACAATATGCATCTCACAGCCTGGATGTATTACAAGAATTAGAAAGTACCAACGACTCAGCAGTAAGATCGCCGGAAGAGAGTACATTAGTCACTGGGGAAGCTGTAAAAGGCAGCCAGACCACTGTGCAATGTCCTCTACGTAAAGCGTCTGCTACACTATTAGGGAGGTAGCTGGGGAGGAAAAAAAAAAACGCTCCCACGGCTTATCAAAAAAATTCTCATTCCCCTTCAAGACTGAGCTAATTCGCTCCATGGGCAATACTTTAAAGGTTTCTTCATACCGCTGGTTAACAGTTGGGGGGATCTCGGCTTAATCCACTGGAATAAAACGCATCTCCTTACTAATGAAAGAAGCTTGTTCAGTAGTCTTTGCTGAACACTTGTTAAAGAGAGTCCTTCACCTGAAAGATCCGACAAAAACAAGGGTTGAATCACTCTTTTTAAAAATTAAGTTACGTTCCAGTGAGACGTTTTTCACAAAAAAATAAATATCAGAGGTTACCGCCCACGGTGTCGTAAGTGTCACTACTTTCTTACACTTACGTTGAAATACCCTGGAAGAAAGTACTAAAGAACCCATATTGTGCACATTTACAGGTTTTACTTTTGGAGTTTACTAGAATGTAACTGCATGCTTCATGTTCATTTTTTTTTCTTTCTCATACTACATGTGTAACTGGAAGAAAAGCTTTGGACGTTGTAAGTTTGCAGACCTCTTACATGCACAACAAGCTGTCTATATGACGAGTTCAAGGAAAGGATAAAAGCAAAAACAGGCTCTGTAAAGTGAACAAGGTGTTTTCTGAAATCTGTGAAAGACTCTCTGCTAGTCTGTCGTCCACCCACAGCTCCGTCACATATGGTCCTTTAATTCTGCCAAAGCTCAAATGTATTGAGTGACTGCAGTTTCCCATGATAGTAGGGTAAAGAATGAAGCTCTAATCGCAGGAAAACTGTGACAAAAACAAATCTAAGGGAGCCTCAGGGATCTTAAGATTGTCGCTGAAATGTACAATCTGCTATAAAACGTTTAGAAGACAACATTTAAGTTGTTCAAACAGTAAAAATGTGAAGAGATAACAGATAATCCTGAAGTTGTAGTCATACCAGCTTTGACAAGTCTGGTTTGAATGACTGGTTGCAGGGCTGATGGGGAACTTGTCCTTCTAGTGAACTTTACACTATCTCTTCATGTTTAGATTGTGCTCATTAAAAGTTTTATACCTCCGACAGCAGAAAGGACAGATCACTAGCAGCACAAGTGACCAAAGGCAAAGTTGGTAAATGCCAGTAAAAGGGCTCAACCAGCCGGATGCCAAGTTGTGTAACAAAAAAGTTAAAGCACAGCAAGTCTGCAACTTACTTCTGGAATTTACAGTGCTCCAAAGTGGGTTTTCTCTTAATGTCAAGCACATTTATAAACAGATTTTTCTTTATCAGAAAAAAGTAGAAGGCTTAGTCATCAGACGTTGCGTCCGCATATAAGGTCCTTGAGAAAATGTCTTTTCAAGGTTGGCTTCAGACTGAGAGGAGCGAGGTCAAGCTATCCAATCGAATCACTCTTAATTCAAGACATAACTGGAGCAAACTTAAGCTCAGAGTCTTTACGTAGAGGAGATTTTAACATCTAAATATGTAAATGCTGTTCAAAGCACCCCATCCTCATAATTTCTCAGTGGCCAAGCTTTAGAATTGTCAAAGTTTATTATAAAGCCTATAAAGCTGCCAAAAACATCTCAGGTGGAAAGAAGAGTAGAAATTGAAATCTTAGTTCGAGCCATGTAAACAATGGCATCGTCTGCATGGAGTAGCAACTTATGAACAACTTTACCAAGACCCATATTGTTTATATCAATTTGGCATATTAAGGCTACTCCAAAGGGTTCGACTGCCAGTGGAAATAATAAAAGGGACGAGCTACACCATCACCTTGTTCCCCAAATGAAAGAGCTACTGACCAACCACCTTTTCACTGAGCTGATATCAAACACGAACTTATTAAACGAATCCAAATCTAGTTAAGTCCTCAAAGGCTTTGTCTGCATCAGGCTTCAGACGGCTCTGGTTTCAAGTGTTTGTTTTCATTAGTTTTTTTCTATTTCACAGTGATTTCTTTACACAGTCATCTGCATCTTTGCACAGCGCAGCAACAAAATCAAACTACGCTCTTCTTTATAAATGCATGTACACATTTTTGCAAAGCGGTCTACTTAAGAAGTACAACAGGGATTAAATGTACTCCAGTATACAAATAACCAATGATGCGGGGATACAGTCGCCTGGAAACAGCACAAGGACGTTTTACTAGCTTTGCTGTCTTTGATATTTCCTGACAAGAGATGTTCTCCATTTGGTATTAAGCTCATTTCCCACACATACGCCTGTAAAGAGGGACACATGTAGAAAAATATTTACATGCAACTTGTGATTGAAAAACTAAATCCAGCAGGTAATGAGTTTAATATTTACCAAACAGAGATTTCCTGCTGTAATGTTTGTTACTGTTGATATTCATACTATCCACAAGCACATGGGGGTGGATCTGAGTAGTATTTCCTATCAGAAACAAGTGGGTTTACAATTTGCTTCTGGAACTCTCAAACTGGCAAGACGATGAGGCCATGCCTACGAGCAAAGGCTTCCACAAGCTGACCAATCAGAAGACACTAGGCTCTTAGGGTTCCACACTAAAAAGCCTGGAGTCAATGTCTCTTGTTTCAGGCAGATGCTACATTTTTTTATGTGACTCATGCGAAGATAATCTAGTGGAGTCCAAGAGTCCTGTTTCATTAGAAAGGTCCGATGAGTCATTCCCCAAGCTAGCACATTCTTAAAGTTTTCCCAGCTAGAGATACACGAGGTCAGACAGAAGTGGTGACATTTATGTTTGTGTTTTTTTTTTCAAACAGAAATGTTTTTGGCCCAGGGTGGTCAACTGCTGACCATAGATCAGGGTTCAGGGAAAAAATCCATGCTGGCAAAGTTGAGTTTTGTTTTTGGCACTGTGACGATGGGGTTAGGGGGGAGCTGGTCTACCCTATGTTTTATAGACTTCTACAGTAATAAAGAATTTCCGTTCAATGTCAACGTTAAGCGCCAGCAGAGGAAGTACAGCGCTGATTATATAACGCAGCAACAATGTGGAAGCTGCTGCGTTCCAACGCCAGCATCCAGGGTTTACAGTCGCTCATTGCTGTAACCTCAAATACAAAGTTATTTCCAGTTTTCCCTAAAGCAGTCCTTTTGAAACAAAGAGATTCTGCTGACTGCCGTGTGGACTTGGCTGAAAAATTTGTTGTGCAGAATTTTCTACTTAACTCCTCCTGGGAGTGACACAACACTGCAGCTGTGCAAAAAGCAAACATAAGTAGGACATATTCAGTCTCAAAGACCGTATTGGAGAGGTAAATATTTAACTTTTTCAGTGTGTTAGACAAAAAAAAAAAAAAAGAAGGCACAATGCAAGTACAGGCAAGCATGAGTAGGCAGAATGAAACAGGTTCTGTAAGTAGCACTCAAACCTTAGCGCAAACACTCTGTAACCTCTGACTTATGCAAACGAGACTCGAGCAGCTATTCGGAAACTTTCTGGCCGATTAATATGCATGCGCACACTCTGTCTCTCGCATACACACTGTCAGGAATCATCACTGAACGATTACACACCAATTAATATGGATGTTTGGTATCAGTATGCAGAGTGCCTTGTAAGCTGCAATCATTACACTGCAATCACAAAATAATCACCTCCAAATTCCCCGTGGCTCCGTGTGTGTGCAAGTGTGTCCAAAGGCGTCCACCTGTGTCGATACATATATATTTCTGTGTGTGTGTTAGTGCATGTGTACAAATCTATGTGGTATTTTTGGAGGTTTTTTTTGCAACGACTGGGAGTGCTGTGCATCTATATTAGAATCCTGCTTATTATTCTGCTGCTGTTTTCCTTGTCTCATTCTTCTGCTATTCTCCCCATCTATTTATCACTCTACAGTTTGATTCACAGCCACAAACACACACACACCAACATGCTATGAACCACTTCTGTCACTTTCCCCTCCCCCCTTTTCCCCCTCGGTCTTCTTCTTCATCAACGTTTTGTCCGCCCTGCCATCCCTTCATCTTCTCGTTTCGCATCTTCGGAGCTGCGGAGAAAAGAACTGACTGACTGCTGTCACAGCATGTAGCGCAGACACACACACACACACACACACACACACACAAAGCAGAAGAAAACACTATCTGCTGACCCCCAGAACTCAAACACCATACATTGCTGAGGACTGCTTATGCTTCACAGTGGCACACACACACACACAGAAGCACACACTGATCTGACACCACAGAAAACATCTATGTGCTGACTGCCACAGCGTACAGCCCTGGGCGAGCCGGCTCCAAACAAGCACCGAGACAGAGATGGACAGATAGACAGACGTACACGGAGCTGCCATCTCTGCATCAGCACACAAACAATGCAGGAGGGGGAAAAAAAATAAAATAAAATAAAGCAACGGAGGGAAAGACTGGAGTAAAGGATCAACAAGGAGTGATAAAAATAGAAAGATCTCAGCTGATAGGCTCTCAGATGGATTCCCTACTCGTCTTTAAGCTCCGTCAGCCTGTAAAATACTTGTCAACATCCTATGTGATGTGTTTTCAATAAACATTTGAGAATAAACAGGGAAACCAACAGCATTTTGATGTGTCAACATCACTTGGAGGATTTCATAAACTGATTTGAGGCTGCGTTCGCCCAAACTTGATGCTCTCAGGGCCACGGGGACCGCGCTCTTTAAGTCTTACATCAAAACAGACAAGTGATCCATCTCTCTGTGTTTCTCTGCCTCGCGCTATCTCCGTCACTCTCATTTACTTTGGTGTAATTTACTCTCCTGCCGTTTCACCATGCAATGAAGTGGTGAAAGGAGAGCGCTCATTTTATTTTTTGTTTCCTATAAGCGCTGGTGTATTCCCATTTTCCTTCCCGTTGTATCCCCTTTGTGAGCTACACGGCCAACTTAACAACATAAGTCAGCTCAAGGAAGCTGTCAGTCACAGAGGCTTTGCTCCCTGACACACAGTCGAGCACTTGGCCTGCACCCCCTGCTGTCTGCAGTGAAACAAGGAACTGACGCTAACATGAAAATGTGGTTGTGAGCAGGATTTTTTTGTTGTAAGAGCAGCAGATGATGCACGTGTGTTCTAAATGTATGATATGTGTGTAAATTAACAGACAACTTTATGAAATTAGAGTGCTCCATGACAAAAAATATGTTCCTTAACCCTCTAATCCCCAGGCAGTTTTGGGTTCTTTTCGTTCACTGTGGGCTCATTTTCACTGCAACATAGAGTCCTGCATCCTAATGTAAACAGCACAACCATGGTTAGCAGAAAATAGAACTTAAAAAATGTCTTTTGTGGAGTATAGCATAACAATAATGTCATAAATCAGCAAAAAGAAAAACAAAAATTGAAGAAAATAAATGGAATCAAAATGTCCACCATTTTTCCGAATATCCCCAGGTGCTACAAATGCTGAAAAATGTATATAGAATAGATATTTTCCTACTGACTTTTTAAAGTTTGTTTGCATATTAGTCTCCTATCTGCTCAGTGTAATCACAGCCTGGAGATCAGCCCAGTGCAGCTGAGTCAGTAATAGCTTCTCAGTTCTCAGGACTGCAGAATTTTTCGTTTTTTACAGAATCTAGAATAATTTTGCTTTAATTAGACACAATATTTTAATGAAATGTCACAATTTCAAGCTTTAATTTGGTAAAATTTTGCCACTGAAACTAGAAGACATGATACATTATGAATAAAAGGACTCTTGAAAAGGTGAACATCTGCTGATTCTTTCCTTTTTTGCAGTTTCTGGCACTGATAAATGGTGTTATTTTTGTGATTTAAAAAAAAAAAACATGCCCTTGTAACCATCATCAACCGCCTGTATGTCTCTGAGAAGTACGTATAAGCGTTATGGTATGAGTCTACCTTTAATTAGATGTTCTGCCGATTCCCTGACACAACAGCAGCAAACATTTCTGACATCTGTTTGACGCTTGCACAAGAGCGTACACCACTGCTAAGCATCACATGCATACAGAGCTGCAAAGAAAGAAGAAGAGACACTTGCTCGTCTCCATCACATGCTGCAATATCTCTCAGTTCACTTGCCACAGTCTGCAATCTACAGCCTGCAATTTACCCGAGGAGTAAATTTCCCCCACAGTTTCCCGAGAGATTTAAACAACAGGTTTCCACTCTGTTCTGGCTGTAGATCTTGTGAAATTGCAGGCTGAAGCCACTGATCATGTACCATACACCGAAGTGCACTATGAACGTCATATCAGTTATTTTACTGTAACAGTGGAGAAGAAGTGGCAAACTAGCTTCCTAACAGTTTCTCTTTGCAGCAGTGTAGCCCTCCACTCTGCTGAAGTCATTTTAAATTATAACTTAGACCGGAGTGACAGGGCAGCAAATGCAGTGTGAAAGTTGGAAACATCTCAGACACAAAAAAAAACAGAGTTGTAAACCCGGTTTCAACCACTTTCACCAAGAAACCCTCCTCGCCACTCGCTTTAAAATGCACACCACATAGTCTCAAAAGCACACAGAAAATAGAACATCCACTGCACATCTTTTAAGCTATATCCCTCCACCTGTATGTAAGGGCTGAGATATGGGAAAAGCCTGCAGGCGATGGAAGGAAAAGGCAGCTCCTACCGGTTTCTCTGGAAATCTGGACGAAGGCCTCCACGCCGCTCTCGCCGTAGTTGCCCTCGGAGGCGAGCGTGGACACGTAGTTCCACTCCATGGCCGTGACGATGTCCATCATGGCCTGGGCCTGGTAGGAGTCCGGCGGTACCACGCGGGAAAAGAAGTCGTAGCGAGTGTTGTCGCTGAGCTCAGGGGCAGTAGAGGCGTAGCTGATCTGGGGGATCTGGGCACGAAAAGGAAGAAAAGAAGGCATTAAGGAAAGGACAACAGGTTGGGATAGTGAGTAGGGGGGTCACTAATGACTATTTTTCTATTAATCCATCAACTATTTTAACAATTTAGCGGTGAATCTGAATAATTAATTTACCTCCCAAAAAACTAAATGACTGTTCTCGTAGTTTAGTCATAACAACTGGACTTGCTTGAGTTCCTTGAAGACGTGTCACCTCTCATCCAAGAGGCTTCATCAGTTCTGACTGACTAGTTGGGAGTTCCAGATACTTATATTCTTTAGGAGCTATTAACACTTGGGTTTTGGTTTTAATTGGGGGTTTGTTGCTCCTCCCCCTCATTATGCGAGTCGTTAGTGCTCCCCCTGCTACAATGGGGTTCATTAGGGTTTCAGAACCGATGAAGCCTCATGGATGAGAGGTGAAACGTCCTCAAAGACTTAAGCAAGTTCAGTTGCTACGATTAAACTGCGTGGATAACCATAACCTGGATGACTGAGAATCTTCACAGACATCTAAATGACTATGTTTTTAAGTTATTTGCATATATAAGTGCAAAACTGTATTCAGATCAGTAATGCACCAAGGAAGTCCAAGCGTCAATTACTCTCCTTAACAAAGAGAAAAGGTTTGATCTGTATATTAAACAAAGTGCAACACAAATACTGTACAAGCACAAAGTAGTTAAAGCAACTCCTTTTTTCCACTTATTGTGTAACCACTGTCTGACTTTGGTAGTAGCTTTGAATTCAATAAAAACACAGCCAAACTTTAAGAGTTTAAAAAATCTTTAACTGGCAACGCTGTAGGTACAAAATCAGGATTGTAGCAGTGCAGAGCAGCAGGTTTCTGTCGCTGTTTAATACTTGTTTCATTGTGTGACAACAGAAACAAACACATGTAAACGAGAACTGACTTGGGTCTTTTGAAACCTTTACATTTAACTGAGGCACGAATGATTGAAATCGTAGCTGATCAATGACAAAAACAACAAACTTCATGCTGCAACAATTACGCAGCAATAGTAAAGACAAACATTAGTTGTAAAGAATTGAACTGAAAGACAAAAAACTTCAATCCATCCATCATCTATACACCACTTAATCCTCACTAGGGTCATGGGAGGCTGGAGTCTATCCCAGCTGACTTAGGGTGAAGGCAGGGGACACCCTGGACAGGTCACCAGTCTATCACAGGGCTACACTTAGAGACAGACAACCAAGCACACTCACATTCACACCTACGGACAATTTAGAATCACCAATTAACCTCAACATGTTTTTCGACTGTGTGGGAGGAAGCCGGAGAACCCAGAGAGAACCCACGCTGCACGGGGAGAACATGCAAACTCCACGCAGAAAGATCCAGGGTGTCCTCACTGGGATGTGAACTGGCGACCTTCTTGCTGCGAGGCAACAGTGCTAACCACTGATCCATCTTGCAGCCCTGGCAAAAAACTTGTTGATTAAAAATGTTGACTCGAGCGTCAGTCATTAATGATGCGAACTAATGACGTCAGCTCTAATTGTAAGGCTAATTGTTAACTACTCTGAAAAAAGCGACTAAAAAGTAAAGAAGTGAGTCATTCAGTGATTATTCCACAATGTATTCTACATCTCCGTGCACACTTTTACTGGCATGCATATGTGGAGAAGAGTTAGAGACACCCACTCCCTGCAGGAAGACTGAGATGATTAACTGTCTGGGATTTTACAGTTCTGCTGCAGCAGAGCAGATTTATTGTTGGTTCAAAGAACTGAGAGAATAAGCTAACTTATGACGAACAGGTATGGAGGAAAAATTGATAAATAATTAAGAATATGAAGATGGAACGACAGGGAGAGGCAACGGAAAGGTAAGCCGGTGATGCAAAATGTTGTCATTTTTCAACATCGGTGCCACGGCTGACAGATTAAGGGTAGAAAGAAGATTCGGAGCAGGAAGACAGCAGGGACCAGACAGGAGGACAGACAGGCGAAAAAGTACGACAGAGTAGAAGCTGAAAAGACAAAGAGAGGATGACAGAAGAAACATGCGCGCACACACACGCATCGCTGGTAATAGGTAGCGTTACAGGCCAACAGTGTTCGATGGTTGACAGGCAGATTGATTTTTACGGCGACGGGGGTGACGCAGCGAGGGAAGACCCTGTACGCAAACACACACAGATGTTGGACAGCCGTCTCATTGGCATTCATTGGGAGTAAGCTTTAACTGCCAATCTCAGGCGAAACATAAGGTGTGTCAGCTGTCTGTCTTCCACGCAACCGCACACACACAAATATACAAACGTCTACAATTGCTGAACACAGCAAAACCAGTTGGTATGGTGTGAAGGGATTTAGGACGGACATGGTGTATGTGTGTGACCAGAATGTTTCTTAAACCCATCACTCACTGTCTTTATTCCCTTTGAGTGTCGTCTACAGTCCCTGCACCCTGCATCGACACTTGTCTTTGCCATTTTAAAAGGTCAGGGATCCTTTTTTTTGAAGGATTTTCTAAATCATTCTTCTTTGATGGTTACGAAGCACTGCCGTACACAGGTGTAAACAGGCCTGAGTGTCAGGAATTTGCTCTGTTGCTTCAGGATTCAGGCTCTTACTATAATAAATAAGGGGGGGTATTCTTGACCAATAATCTGCAGCCTTATCAATGAATAATCAATTAATCAATAACAGAAAAAAATAAAAATATAAAACTTTGGACATCATACCGTGTCTTTATGTCGTGATATGGGTAACTCTAATGACATATAGCCACACTGACAATGCAATAATGCACTTTAGTTTGCCTATAAAACAAAATCTCTGGCCGGTGGGCGTTAAAATTCACAAAAGACTTTCTCATGGTGGCACTTTACAAGCTAGACTCCCACAATGCTCTCTGTTTATCAATATGAAGCTGCCTGTAGTCTGAGTGACCTCCTTCTTACATCGCAACAGCGTTAAGCAGTATGAGGCTCCACCTGGTGGCATAACCTGGTACGACAGCTACTCCACAATACATTTTCTGACATATGTATCCTTACAGTAAATTTGTTTTACCTCTTACAAAATGTCCCCCCTCTGATATATTGACAGATTTGTCATGTTTGCTCCCATTTGCCACCTTTGACAGATGTTTGCTTAGATTTTTTTTTATTTTTTTATGTTTGTCACTTTAAGAGATGTCTGTTTTCTGTCATTTCTGACAAAATGTTGGAGGTGTGGCGCTTGGACACAGACTATTGCAACTCCTACCTTTGGATTTATCAGCCAATAGATTTGAAATCCCTTGATATTTATACACCTGGTTTGGGATCAATATACTTGTAGGGTTACAACGCTTGCCAATAAAAGAGAATGAAGGAGTATGTTCCAGCCACATTCTTGGTATTATTGGTTATTGTAGTATTTCAGTTGGTTAGATTATTAATGGAATCAGTTGACTAGTAATTAAATACTAGCAACCTTTATATACAAATACATGTATATATATCTGCCTTTCTTTCCGATTCAGCAAAAATCAAAACTAATTCTTGGTTTAAGCAGTATCCATTCCCCTATATGCACAGAGCACTGCAAGAGTTTTGAGTATGTTTCACTTCCACGACAGAAATCAATGCAAAACACTAACCATAAGTGTCTTTTCCTTCAGTTGCTGAATATCTTGTTTGAAACTAAACACTTTTGTTGTGTTTTTTCTGTTGTTTAATAAGTTCCCGTTTCTCTCAGTGAACTTGGTGGTGAGTTCATGTTTGGGACATTTGAGTACTATTATTGGTTTCTTCTGCCAGGGGAATACAACTGGAAACTTTCATAAACTTCAGGATGTGTATGTATAATTCATAGAGGATAGAGATAAACAAAGACAAACTATCAAAGCTGGGCCAGCAGAAAGAAACAACTGGTGAGACGACTTGCGTGTTCGTGGCTCTGCGCTGTATGAATGCGACTGTTTGTGTGTGTGTGCTGATTTTGTATCTCCGTTGTCACACTTGTCCTTTTACTCTCTGTGTACATTCAAATAGGTGAATATCCATTTCAAAGAGAAATGAATGCACAGCTGTGGGAAAATGAGATATTTGTCTGTTTACAACAGCAATGGGAAAGAAACCTTGCGACCCGGGCAAACCTGATACTTTGATCTTTTGTTATTTCACTCCACAGCTGGGAAATGGACAAATGCAGACACAAAAACACACTTACGTCCACTGCGCCTCCTCTTGTCATATTTCCTGAGTCATTACTGAGCAAGAGGAGGGAAAGCGGAGAGAGAAGCGAATGCAGCGAGAGAGGGAGAGCTTCACAGAGTCAGTGACATCAATATAGTCTGCTCCAGGCGTAGACCCAGTACTGTCTTCCAAAACTACACCTGTGGTTTCTAAAAATGAACACTTCTGCAGACACTTATATAGCCACACATCCATAGATCCCCCCAGACACAAATGTTCTGCGCATATAGGCACTGAAACCTGCTTAAGACTGAGCACGTCTAATGCCATGTGACACTCGAGTGTTGTAAATCATTCATGTGCTGCGAGTTGCCAAAGACTCGGGCCTTTTTCAAAGCAAGTAGAGTTGGAGTTGTAGTTGGAGGCAGGAAATTAACGGCTTGATTCCCCCACATCGCTGGGGAAGAAGATTATGCCTCCAATCCCATTAATTCTATTTGCTCTAATGAATATGTGTGTGAGAGTGTGGGAGAGAGAGGGAAATATAAGTGTGAAAGTGAAATGGGATGGAGTATGTATAGGCAGATGTGTACTTTCAATTAACACTCTCACACGCTTATCAATGGGGTGATGTATTGTTACAGTTTCTGGATACACCGTTGTCTCTCAACATGTATAATATGCACCAACCATCCTTATCCGACACTTACTGAGATTCATATGGAGACGCCAGTGGCTCTAACGATGACAATGTCAGTTGATCACTTTGATCTGCACTAAAATACACTCATGTTCCCCACTGAATAAATCCAAATAGCTCTAATTAGCCTCTGAAATGTCTCAACAACTAGAGAATGAAAGTCCTTGATTGTTGGTGGAAAGTGGTTCTATATAATAAAGAAATGTTGAAGGCCAGCTTTTAAAAGAACATCATTGAAGCTCGATATTTTGGTACCAAATTGATGCCAAAATTCAGTGCACATGATGGTACTTGTTTTTCTGTTGTGATCTAAAGTACCAAACGTACCAGAGGCATCTTAGCAGCAAGTGCTGTTGAAAAATGGAGGCAATTTATAGACAACCGAGAACTAGTATACAGATACTATAGAGCTTTTTAAATGATAGGAGGAAATACGTCACTTTTTTTCAATCATCAAACAAGAGATAAAAGCAGAAAAGCCAAAAACTGCAGTTCCTCCAGTGGCCACTTGAGGCTGGCTCTAAAAGTGAGTCAATCTCCATAGACTCTCATGTTAAAAGGCAAAGCTATGCAGCAGAAATAAACATGTTTATAGGCTGGTACAAATAAAGAGTTTGGGTCTCCTGAGTTCATTTTTATCCTCATGACAAGTGTACAGGAGGTGAAATTTGATGTAGTTATTTAGATTGTATTAAGGCTTAATGTTTTTGCATAATTACGGGTGTAGGCGCTTTGAGTGACATGTGGATGTCGACATAGGACAGTCCATGGCCCGCCTCCACACCACTCATACAGTCAGTGCTAATAACCCAGGGGTTTTCCAGCAAAGCATTATTTTTGGCGGCCCCCTAAGAAAGTTTTAGCCAGCGCCAAAGGACACTCACCGATGCCAAAAAGAGTTTTATTAATGGGTGTTTCATTTACTCAAGTTTAATAGACTTTTTTGTTTATCTAATTTTCTAAAATTACTAGAAAGCGCATAAATTTTAATTAACACAGACTTCCTTTGACCAAATATGTTTACGGTTGTGCATAGTCACCCTTAAATTCCCATTCTGCACCAAGAAAAACCCCGAGCAGCAGCTTTTTAGATAAGATTTCATGTTGAAATGCATTTGATTTGGGGAACATTTTAGGGAAGGTGTCAGATTTGGTATTGAGAATTGTGGCATTTCAGCGGTACCAATTTTCTGGTGTGGTGACATCCCGAGAATGGACTTTTAAAATGTGAACACCTCCGAGTATTTTGGTGTCTGACAATCAAGTCATGTCGAATCTTTAATCCACTGCTCCCAAGGCTGTGCGGATTACCAAACCCTACTATGCATGAAAAGTTGAAGGCTTATAGCACTGCAGTGTTCACCTCCTTGGAGTCACCGTTCTGAGCAAAGCCAAAAAGGTCCGTGAACCAGCACTTAGTCCCTGCGCCTCTCCGCTAAACCTCATTAAAGGCCTAAACTCTTCCCTAGGACAAACACAAACTAATCTATTTCATATAGTGGGGCAGTCATTGAAAAGCAATTTGGCCGATCTGGCAAAGATATTAAATCTTGGTTCTTTTGCTTAAGTATAGAATTGATCGCAGTGAAAACATGGACTAGACTTCCCTCAGCCATAAAAATAACAGATTAATTCTTAATTGAACTGTATTTCGCTCGGAGCAAAGCCTTCTGAAAGAGCACAGGCTAATATGTTTTCCCTCCATGACAACAATCAATGCACACCAGCAGGCTGATGAAGTCTCATTTTTCTAAGCGGTGGAAAAACACATTCTTTGACCCAAACTTTGCCTTAAGAATACTCCTAATAGCCACTTGTGTGTGTTTTTTTTGTTTTCCCCGAGTATCTTCTGAGCAAACTCTGTGGGAGTAAAGCCAATACAAACCAATATAAGCCAATATCCTACAACTGCTGCCACTATAGACAGTTAGGTCCACCCCATCTATTCCTTAATGGCTTTGGCGATAGAGGGGAACGGTTTCATCCCTCACTATGGATCAGACTGAATCTCACTAGGGAGCTGAGCAGATAACTAAGAGCCGGATTTGGACCTTAACAGACCTAATGATCCAGGCCAGTGACTTTTTTGTGGTGTGTCTTTGAAGCTCGGGGACCAAAGTCGAGAAAATTCCCTTCATGGACTCAAAAATTCCCCCCGATGTGGTTGGATTTCTGGATGGCGACGAATGTTAAAATCAGCAACTTCAGCTGTCTTCAAGCTAAAGAAAAAGCCTCTTGAAAGACCGCTCGGAAAGTCCACATGAAATCTTAGATATTTCGGTCTAAATTCTCGCTCTTAAAAGACATTCTAGTAACGCCGTTGTCGTGTGGAGACCTGACAGAAGCGCTATTATGACCTAAACTGGCCCTTGTGAGTGTTTGTGTGTGTGTGTCTGGCGGTAATGGAGCTGTCGGGGGCCAGAGTCTGAGCATTAGGTTGATAGATGGCAGCGGTCTGAAGCTAATTAACCCCAGCGCATTACACACATACCCGGCATCTCTGTCTCTTACACGCGCACACACCGAAACGCTGTCAGAAAAAAAAAAAAAAAAAAGACTGAACACGTAGCAGAACAGAAAGTTACAGCAACGGGGTCGACGGGGTGAGCGAAGTCAGGATTGATTTAATTAATCCTGATTAAATTAGCTAAACCTGCAATCTTGCCTCACTCATCTTGTCCAATCCGGCTTTGCCCACCTGTACGACTATTTAATTTCGTTGTTTCGTCGCCACAATAACCAAACTACAAAGACGATTGGAGAAGGAAAAGCACACACGCTGTAAATTGATCTTGTCGTCTGGAGCTCTGGGTTTTTTCTTTTTTTTTTTTATTTGAGTCAGTCTAGAGAGTTGTTTACTCGCTAAAAATTTTTTTGACTCGGCCCCTCTAACAGCCAGCCGTGGTCTCTGTTTAATGAGGAGAGGACCGGCACAGCGGGACCTCACCGAGCTAATTTAGCAGGATGAAGACTGCTGGGGTTGAGGCTTGGACGTCTCTCGCTCCGTCTAACCCCCATGTCTCTGACTGGAGCCATCTGTCTGTCTTTTTCTTCTCGATGTTTATCCCCCTTTTCTTTTTGTCTCTGTAGCTGTCATTCCATCTTCTATGGTCCTCGTTTAGTCCTTTTTTGTGCTGCTTTTTTGATCGGGACTGGTGACTAACGATTATTTTCATTGGCGATTAATCGACTAAATGATATTTTCTCAATTAGCCGATCGGTTGTTTGGTCTATAAAATGTCGGAAAATGGTGAATCAGATGTCTTGTTTTGCCCACAACACAAATATATTTAATTTAGTAGAGAGAAATTATTAAAAATAAAGGGATTTTGTCCGTTTTTTCTTTAAAAATTACTCAAACTGATTATCAAAATAATAAATTAGCCAGGAAATAATGGATTAATCATCAGAGCAATGGTTTTACTAATGAAACTACCAAAAGAGGATCATGAATAGTAAACTTTTTCTTGTCATTTCATAGCTGCAAGCTCATGATTACTCGAAATCTAGGTGCTAAAATTGACTACAACAGCAACACACTAATATCATATTGATCAAAAGCTTGAATATGTAACAGCACAGAGACATGGAGGAGAAAAAGTACAGTTTCTTTCTACTTCAGATCATTGTTGCTCTCTCTCCGGATCAGAGATGCTACTTTAATTGCCTCCGAACAACAATGCTATTCTCTCCACTGTCTTGGTTTCTACCCTGACGTTCGCTTCTCCACATCACAGGAAATTCAGAATAGAATGGCAGCTTGCAATTTGTTGGTTGAGAGGCAAATTAAAACAGGTAGCCGAGATGAAAGGAAGACAGCGAGGGAAAGTAGGTAAAAGGCAGCTACTTCGCGGGATCACGCGGAGGAAAAAAAACAACAACAGCAACAAAAAAAAGACAAGTGGAGGCGGAGGGGGCAACGAGCAAGAGGCAGGACGAGAGAACGTGATGACAGAGAAGCATTTAATCGGAGCAAAGAGAATGAGGAAGAAAAAACAATGAGTGGGAAAGATTAGAGAGGAGTGATGAGAGGGGATGTTTAGCAGAAGCATAAAGAGGAGGCAGGGGGAAGAAAAAGGAAGCACAAAGATGAGAGGAAAAAGTACGGCAGGATCCATGCAGAAGAGAGAGAGAGAGGGAAGCTGAATGAAATGTGATAATTGATGGGGAACAAGAAACGGAGGCAGGAGGCAAAGCGTTATTCCTAGAAAGAAAAAAAAGATCTGAGCTGGGCAGCGAGACATGAAATGAGTAGAAGCCAAGAGGTTAAGGGAGAAAAGAGAGAGAGGATAGAAGATGTAAAACTAAAAGGGACGATTATGCAAATGAGCAGGAGTGAGAAAGATTGATAGACGAGAGATACGGAGCAACAGTGGTCCATTCATATCTACATTTGTCACTCGGAATAAATAACCAAAACCGGACTGCTGCGCACCGTCTTCATCAACATCATGGTGTGTCAAACGCGCCAAAAGTGAAAACCTCTGATAGATGAGACAAAATGAATCATCGCTCCTTTAATCCCTCTCAGCAAACACCCAGCGTGTCCGGGGCTATGAAGTACAGGCGAGGCAATGAATAAACGGCCCAGTGAGCCAAGTATTCCCCGGAGCTTTTCAGCAGCAGACTGTGGCGGGGAAGGTGTTCGTCTCGCCGCCGAAGCCAAGGAACTGGGCCCAGCAAGACCACCTCGCCTCCCGTCTGCCTTATTTCAGAAAGCGCTTGGCTTTTGCAGCAGCAATCTGCCAGCTGAACGAGCACCGCGGAGCGTTTAGCATCGAGAGCCAAACGAGCTAGCAGCAAGCGTTGCAATAAGGGTTCGCCCGGCTGTTTTTTTCTGCTTGTATGTGGGTCTCGAGTGTTGACGTTAAACATGAAGGATGTTTGATCGTTTGAGCTTTTGTTGCATGTCGTTGGAGAGGGAGGTAGCACAGGTAGATGGCAGGAATACAGTCACAGGTATACGCCTCAGGAAACACGTGAGGCGAGGATGAAACAATGTTTACAGACTTTTAAAATCGGTTGTGATCAGTGCTGCACGACTAATATTGGGATATTGCAAGATGTCAGAAATAATAATTCTACAATGACTGGGGTGATTTTGTAGATATAAATAAAAACCTGGAACCTTTCCCACGTGGTCCAACATTGGCAAAGATGTCCGACAGAGGTTCTTGCTTTTGGATGGCATTCATATTTTTCTTTGTGCTCATCATATGCTGAATTAAATGGTAGCTGTGTTGCCTCTTGTCGACGCAACACGACTGACAAAGCACCTGTCTTTGAGCAACATCATCCTTCTTGCGGCCAAAACATTTCCATACAAATGGCATATTTCTTCCTGCAACTACGTTTCCCTTTTAGTTTTTCTCTCCTGCACATGTGGAGTCTTGTGAATAAAGCAAAAAAAAGGCAAAATAACTCAAGTGTACTCAAGAACTCCTAAAAAAGGAGTCGTTCATCAGATGGACTCTGTTATAGATCAGTCATGTAAAATGAGAAGTTTATGTAGGTGTCAAGCAACAAAAGAAGTTGCGACATGATGTTTTTGAGTTATTTGTTGATACTGAAACTAAATATTGGGCAGCCCCGCGTAATATATTTTCCATTACTTTTTAACCTAATTTAACGTTCTTATATGTGAAACATGAATCAACAAAAACCCCTCAAACTGAATATTGTATTCTATACAAAAAAAATTCAGGTCATTTTTAATTTAAAGTAATTGCAGGTATTGTAAAACTTAAGATTAATGTCCAACCATGAGTTTGGGTTGGGCGGCAAGGTGGTGCAGTTGGTAGCACTGTTGCCTCGCAGCAAGAAGGTCGCCGGTTTGGGGGCACCAGGATCTTTCTGCGTGGAGTTTGCATGTTCTCCCCGTGCAGCGTGGGTTCTCTCCGGGTTCTCCGGCTTCCTCCCACACAGTCCAAAAACATGTTGAGCTTAATTGGTGATTCTAAATTGTCCGTAGGTGTGAATGTGAGTGTGCTTGGTTGTCTGTCTCTAAGTGTAGCCCTGTGATAGACTGGTGACCTGTCCAGGGTGTCTCCTGCCTTCGCCTTAAGTCAGCTGGGATAGACTCCAACATTAAGCGTTGTATAGATAATGGATGGATGGATGAGCTTGAGTTCTAATTGAGAAAAGGGTAGGATGACCTGCACTAATCTCCCCAGAGACAAGATGAACTCCTGGATTACAAGTGACGAGAATGAAGGTATTGATTCTAGATCCTCTTAGAACAATTTAATCCTTTTAACCAGGAAAAAGCAAAGTTCATCCTAAAATATTGTTGAAATTCAGCTATAAAAACGTGCTCAGTATCTGAGTTTCCAACATCTGCCGAGCGCTGATCTACGTCAGGGTGGCTGGTTTCCAAATAACACATTCTTACATCTCTAAGTCAGACATTCTGTTCACAGTGTCACTTAGTGGGAACATTGTACACGTTCAAACCTAAAAGTGAACCCCCTGCAGTTCCTACATGCTCAGGGTGACAATTAATTAACCACGGTGACACAGAAAGCTCTGCTTGAGAGGCAGCAGCTATAATACCAACCCACCGTCTCAGTTAATTTAAATTTCAAGAAGAACCTTATTAAAGACTGCACACAGGTCAGAAAGATTTACAATTGTGGCGATGATTCTGCACCTGCTGCTGGGAGAAGGTCAGGGGGGTCGGTGGGAGAGTCTCCCAGGTGGGACTGAGATGTGGTGCTGGTTCCGAGATCAGTACCGTGGCACACATGTGCATACACAAAAACAATAAATGCTCACACACACAGTAGCAACATTGGTGGGGAAAAATATATAGTAAAAATCAAGTTTGTAGCCTTAATTTTACATCAGATCATGCTTTTCTTTTAAGTGTGAGATATTTACATGACTAAATACAATGAAATTACCGATGAACATGGATGAATAATGTGCTATAACACTAATAATCAGTCACAGTACTGCAGAAAATCCTTATTAGTTATGTTTTATTATGCAATTTTACCTCAAGAATCTTGTCAAATGTCAAAATACTGTTTAAACTACTAATTCATTTTCAAATTGCAAGAATCTACTGTTAATGTTAGACAATATTGGGAATATTAAACACCACAAACAAGCTGCAGCCTTCCACAGTAAATATTCTATAATGTTAATAATTAATTTCTAACAGATGTTTGATGACTACATAATCCCATTACCTGATCATGATGGAGTGATTTGTCCACTGTCGTTGACGATCACTGTTTTCAGCAATAAAAACTGTATTTTGATAGATAACCAATGCTTACAGATATCGTACAAAAACACATTCAATCCACATTTGTGTTGTGATAAACTATAATTATACAAGAGATCTGTCATTGAACAAACAAATCTACATAAAATTACAGAATCAGTCTTTTTTTCTGTAATTATATTTAATAAAAAAAAAAATATTTACAGTAAATAAAGTTGAATTTAACAATTTAATCTACTGAATAAAATCTAAATATTTGGGAAATTACTATAAATTTTGCACATGTACTTTAATAGTGCTGTTATGTCAAAAATAATTCCATTTTCCTTTATTTTATTTTATTTTTCGTTTCAGCGTGTTATTCAGAGTTACTGGTTTTTAATAGATGCAGTTGTAAATCTTTTTCTTTTTCTATATTTAAAAAAAGCAGAAATAATCTATTCAACAAAACAGTAAAAGTTCTGCTAAAAAAAAAAAAAAATTCACAATGCAACAAGTGGATTTCTGAGACCGGGCATGAGCTGGATACTGAACACAAGTTTCACTGAGGTAACATCTGTGCACACACACACACATACACACTTTTGCACACAAATCCACTGCCAATATCCGAGAGGGGAGGATGGCCAGAGGGCCGGAGGCCAGGGACCCGAGGCTACAGCCTTTAATATATCTCTGTCAATACATCATCACTTTCTCTCTCACACTAACGCGCTCACACAAACACCTTAAGCGCCTCGAATCACACGTTCTGAAACCAACACAAACTTTGTCAGACACAGAACAAACACCCATCCGTCCTCGCCTCACTTTGAATGTCCTGAATACAAATGGAGTGATGGTGCACAAGAAGAACACGAGTCACCTTCGTACACACAGCTAACAGCCAAGAGGAGGAAAGATTTATCTTATTTTTAACTGAGCGCTACTCTGTGTGGGCATTTTGACAAATCAAATCTCCACTGAGTACGTCCTCCTTTTCCTTTCAGCCTTTTTGACAGGACATTACGATTAAAACGAAGCTTTCCGAACCATTTTAATGACACAACTGCAGCAGGAAACATTCGCAAAGTTAAGTTGTTCAAGTGCGCTGCCCAACTTTCCACAAAGGCGCGCGACGTGAAGTAGGTTTATTCCAGCAAAGTGACATCAATAGAGGACAAATACTTTAAGTAGAAGGATTAAATTATGACAGTTAGGAAGAAAGCCGTCTTATTTTGCTCATTGTGTGGTATCTATTATAACTGCAGGCAGTGAAACGGCTGTGGAGCAGGCATTGCTTTAGCTGCTGTCTAATTAAATCAAATGTTATGGAATTTCTGCGAGAGCGAAGGAGCCATTATGACTTGAGACCGGCTTGATGATGCCGGTTTAAACTAGAGGTCGATTGAAAGGATAAGTACGTGTTGCGCCTCATGTCTAGTCTGGATTCTTTAGTGTCTCATTTTCATTTTCAGCACCTGCAAGTTTCCCCCTCAGTGTTCATCAATGTTTCACATTTCCCCCCGACTCTTTCTCAAATATTTCCACCTGTTTGTGCATGTCACTTGAACAGCATATTGTTTCGGCGGCTGCATCGCTTATGTGCAGTGAAACACACGTACACAAACGCAGGAGGAAGGCAGCAGACTACTTGATCCGAGCCAGCCACCTGCAGCTTCCCCTTTCTGTTTTTGTTTCTCCCCGCAGTTGCACAAAAGTGCCATCCAGCCGCGCTTCATTGTGAGTTTTTTGCGCTCGACGGTGCTCGCGCTAGGCGGGTGTGCGCGTCGACACGAGCGCTTGATACCTGCCAGCGTTCGCTTTCCTGTGTCCCACTGAGCCTGCAGCCGCAAATGTCACAAATTCTTCAAAATCGCAAACTTACATGTCAGTCTTTAAAATCGAAAATGAAGTCAGAGGACACACACACACGAAGAAGAAAAAAAAAAAGCAGCACACACACTTGCCAGAGCTGGAGAGTTATGAATCAGAGCAAGTTTCAGAAAGGTATTCCCCAGCATCAAACCCATTAGGCATATACTCCCATTGTTGCACTTGCAAATGAGCCTCATACATCATGCAATATGGCAGCAGATCTGCACGGAGAGCATTTTAAATCTGTTTAATGAAAAACAACTTAGCAGCAAATTAGAGGCTAGAAAGTCTTTAAAAACCATTTAAGCGTGCATGTTCTGCTTATGAAATAAGTTTCGAGTAAGTGTTTGATGCGAGGACTTTTTTTCGGAGACGGTACAAGGGTAAGTGATTTCCCCCGGCGGCGGAGGAAAACTTGGTGTGTGGCCGAACATGGCTACAGAAAGGAGCGTGCGCCTTCTGGGATTTTGCGGAAGTCGCGACTCGATGAGGGGATTGGTTTCTCCGCGTGAGCTCAAAACCCCAGCGGGCGGCCACTTCTGTCACATGATTGTGTCAGCGTCGGAAGGTGTTTGCATGTCACATCAATTAACACCCGCACCCACAACACTGCCGCTTTAATGTGCACACACGAATTAGCTGTGTGTCGCGAATAAGGAATGATGTATGTAAATGTAAAAATGTGATAAATAATGCCTCTTTTTCACATCAGGTGCTTCCCTCCCTGTGTTTAACGTGCAAACCTAAAGGAAAATCATTAAGAACTAAAGTGCACACACTTGTCCCGAAGCAGGTAATATAATACAGCAACACTGAAATAAATGGTCTCACAAATTACCAAGTTGGATCGATAACTCTCTGACATAATTTCAATAGAAGTGCAGCCTTTTGAGGATTTTATTTTGCTGATGAGGTGTTGTCTTCTTCAGCGCGAGTGCCAAAAAATTTAATGAGTCAGTGGATGGAGCTTGTGAAAGATCAGCATGGGAGTTAGGGGACGTGACCTTGGCTTTGAATTTGTGTTTTTGTGTCAGGTTAAGAGAGCATAAACGGGCCGATTTAACTGCCTTCCATACTGTGATTCATCATTATGAGTCTTTTGGTTGTGCCGCCTGTGTACCTGTAGATGACAGAGTAGGTGCTTTTTTGTTGTTTGTTCTAAAGAATTTAGCAAGAGTGACGGATTCTAGGGTCAAAGACTTGCACACAGGACTTCTAATCGAGAGTCTCACTGCACTTACGGTGAGAAAAATGGATCCATGTGCCATCGTTTTATATCGACGTGTTAGGTAGCTACAGCTGATAAAATCACTAACAACTCTACTACCCTGTTTTTTTTTTTTTTATTATTTTAACCGTTTATTTTGAGTTTTCCATTAACTTCACGATAATACATTTTGTTTGTTGCACACATTGCAGGTAGGAAAATACAGTTGGTTGGAGAGGGGGTTGTAATATTCTAAAAAAGGTCTCCAAGGCTTACTGAAATTGTGCAAAGTGCCTTTCAAGGTGTACTTTATTTTCCCAAGTTTTGGAAAATGCATGGTGTCTCTAATCCATCTAGTGAAGCCGGGAAGTGTTTGTGCTTTTCAGGAAAGAAGTACGAGATGCCTGGCTATTAGGGAGGTGAATGCTATGACTACATGACCATTTCCTTGAAGCAAAAGAATCCCTTATTTCCGAATAAGGCACATATGTACGATGGCCGACGGGGGCAAATGACGTGCATATACACAAACGAGTTGCAAATGCATGAAAGCGTTGCATAAACAGAAAAACGCTGCAAAAAGAAAACGCAGAAACCAACGGAAGTGCCACAGGCCTGTGATTATATGGATGCTGAAGTGGTGTTTTACCACCGTCTTCCTGTGTTCTCTTTGTTATTTGTTTTTCCATGAAGACGAGACAACACATACCTTTTCATACAGCTTTTCCCTCAACTAACATTACTTGTCTCGCTCACCGTTTCTGCCTCCCAGGTGAAAAGCTCACTACTGCCCCTAGAGGCCTGGGGCACTTCTGTTGTGTGACCGGATGTGCAGCGTTTTCTTTTTGCAGCACGTTTCTGTTTATGCAACACATTCATGAATTTGCAGCTCGTTTCTGTATATGCACGTCGTTTGCTTCTGTTGGCCATCGTACATATGGGATTGGGAGTGATTCCTATTTAAACGTCTTCGTATATACACCAAAAACACTGAACCACAACGTATTAAGTCTCAGACAAGACCAGAACATGTGCATGTGGCCTCGACGAGGGCATGAAGGATCTGTATGAGGGAACATATTCGCCAGCCTTGCCCTGGTCAAGTGCACCTTCAACACAACCTTAAGCTAAATCAGGCGGTGCCTCGTAACCTTTT
>NW_007578501.1:119780-120897 GCF_000690725.1 Stegastes partitus | reverse complement strand
TGCCGCCTGTGTACCTGTAGATGACAGAGGAGTTGCTTTTTTGTTGTTTGTTCTAAAGAATTTAGCAAGAGTGACGGATTCTAGGGTCAAAGACTGCACCTGGGACTTTTAATCAGAGTCTGACTGTACTTATGGTGAGAAAGATGGATCCAGATGCCATCGTTTTATATCGATGTGTTAGCATTTCCATGTTAGGTAGCTACAGCAGACTCTACTAGCCTGCTTTTGTTCATTTCTTTTATTTGAATAGTTTTTATTGAGTTTTCCATTAACTTCATGATAAAACATTTTGTTTGCAACACACATCGGAAAATACATCTGGTTGGGGGGTCGTAATATTCTAAAAAGGGGTCTAAGTATTACTGAAATTGTGCAAAGAGCCTTTCAAGGTGTACTTTATTTTTCCAAGTTTTAGAAAATGCATGATGTCTCTAATCCATCTAGTGAAGCTGGGGAGTGTTTGTGCTTTTCAGGAAAGAAGTACGAGACGACTGGCTATTAAGGAGGTGAGTGTTATGACTACATGACCATTTCCTTTAAGCAAAAGAATCTCCCGGCTATTTCCGAATAAGGCCCATATGTACGGTGGCCGACGGGGGCAAATGACGTGCATATACACAAACGAGTTGCAAATACATGAATGCGTTGCATAAACAGAAAAAAAACGCAAAAAGAAAACGTCGAAAACAACAAAAGCGCCACAGGCCTCTTGGGTCTTTAGTTTTTCAAGTAACTGTGATTATATGGGTGCTATAAGTGGTGTTTTACCACCGTCTCCCTGTGTTCTCTCTGTTATTTATGTTTTTCCATGAAGACGAGACAACATACACCTTTCCATACAGCTTTTCCCTCAACTAATGTTACTTGTCTTGCTCACTGTTTCTGCCTCTCAGGTGAGAAGCTCACTACTGCCCCTAGAGGCCTGGGGCACTTCCGCTGTGTGACTGGATATGCAGCGTTCTCTTTTTGCAGCTTGTTTTTGTATATGCCCGTCATTTGCCGCTGTCAGCCATCGTACATATTGGACTGGGAGTGATGTCTATTTGAACATCTTTGTATATACACCAAAAATCCATCCATCCATTATCTATACAACACTTCATCCTCACGAGGGTCG